>NW_008689980.1:56498-108792 GCF_000695815.1 Acanthisitta chloris | reverse complement strand
TCCTGTGATGTTGTAGCTGCTAAGAGCAAGTTTGTACCTGCTGGGGGAATGTGCTTAGATGATTAGATAAGCAAGGAAGGAATTTTAAATGGTGCCCAAGGGTGTTGGGGTATCATTCCTCTGGTGTTATGTGAAGGAGGACTTCATGGTGGTGTGCAGAGGCTGTGTGGGAGGTCAGACAGCATCATTTATCAGAGTCCTGCCATGAATGGTGCACAGACACTTTTTGAGTTGGATGGCTCCTTCATTTGCAAGAACTGGCAACCACGAATCGTAAGCCCAGTGGGTCCGGAATGAAAAATAATATTTTTCTTCTAAAATCATTGAATTCTTATTGTGGGGTTGGGACAGAATTGCATATTATTGGTTAGAGGATCAGCTGTTGGGTTTATGGAGACCATTTTGCATAGTTATACTCATCTCTTCCCAAACTGATGACTCATTTCTCCCCAGTAAGGAACAAAGTGTGTTTGTTAACTGGGCAGCAGGTGTTTTAATTGGTTCATCTGTCTGACTCCACAGGAGCGTCTCCTGCTCTCTGTACTTCCTCGACATGTTGCCATGGAGATGAAGGCTGACATTAATGCCAAACAGGAAGACATGATGTTTCATAAGATCTACATCCAGAAGCATGACAATGTCAGGTAAGAACAGTGGTCTGTCTGCCAGCCATGGGGAAGAAGGGATGCTCCTAGTGCTTGGCAGTCAACACCCAGGGATGAAGGTGACAGTGACACATAATCCAAAGTAAGTGTATAGACTCTAAAGTGGCACTAGTTGACTTTTCAAAGTTTGTTTATAGGATGGTAGGAGGATTGCCACATTCCTGTGATATCTTCCTTTGAGATGCAACTTTAAATGATCTCTTACTGTTTCCTTTCCTGGAGTGAGTGTTGGTGGTTTTGAGAACGTGGTGTATTTGGGTTCGGTTATTTTTTGACAGTTCCAAGCACCCTTCTGATAGGATATGATGGAATGCAGGTTAAAGATTGGGAACACCTTCCACAGGGTCGATTGCAGAGCTCAGCTAAGGTTAAGATCTTCTGCAGTGGTTTCTGTCAGTTTGGAATTACAAACAGGGGTTCCTTTAGTGGTAGCCTTTGGCACCTGCTCAGTCACCCAGAAATGCATTGCTCCTTGGTCTACCTGGATGAGGAGAACAATTTGACATCCAATCTCTGCCAAGTCGTGCAAAGTCAAACCCGGTCCATGTTGCTGGGGTAGTCCAGCCCCATGAGCTTCTGAACATCTGAACTGGTTTCCACTGTCCAGTTTGCTAGGGAAGATGCAATAAAGTAGTACTTTAGTTGCTTGATAGCTTTATAGGCTGCAGCTACAAAGTTTAACTTGATCATGATGTATTTTAGCTCTGCTGTTGTGCCTGTTCTCTTTGGGGATCACTTATATCTCTGCTACTCCACGACCTGAAGCTGTGTAACAGCTCTGTCAGCCTATAAATACTTCTGCTGAGATACAGGGACTGGGGGCAGAGACATTCCCTTCTTCTCTTCTCCATCTCCCCTTTCAACAAGAGTTTTTCATGTAATCTTCTTGGGTAGCCTTTCTCTCTTACGTGACTTTAGTGTGTTGGTGAATTGTATTTTCTAATACTTGGTGCAAATAAAAATGGGTTTCTTGCATCTCTAACATACTGCACCCTCCAATAGTTGATGTGGAGAAATCCACTTGAAATTCTGATGCATTTGAAGACATTGCCTTAGAATTGAGGATAGCAGGGAGAGGTAATGTACAAGCAGAAAACGGGGAGGTTGTTCACCGTTGAATGTAGGGTCTGATGTAAAACTCACTGAAATCAGGACAAGTCTGTGTGCTGGCTTGGATGGACTTCAGCCCTTCGACTTTTGATTGTGACTGGGTAAGAGAGAGATGTCTATTAGCAATACTGAAGGCAAAAATATTATCAGAAATCAAAGACAAAATGGTTCAGTGATGAAAAATAGAGAATATATGTACAGCGATGAAGGGGAGGGAAGGAGGATGTCCAGAGTGCCCTCAGCAGATGATGTGCTACAGTAGATTTTGTGTCTTCACATTCATTTTTTCCTTAGTGGCACTCAGCTTGTTCAGAAGGTGTGTAAATTTCTAGTGATAGATGCTGTTCATGAATTACTTTTTCCAGTACTCCAAGGTCAACTTGACATTCAAAGTGAGTGTGATTTGTTAGATATGGCATGAGACTAATCATGACATGAGACTATGGTATTAATGGTCTTTCACATCAATTTCTGTATGTCATTATATGCAGGTTTGGAAGTTGTTCAGTACAGTCAAATCTCAGTAAAGGTGATTATCTCTTTAGTGTGATACTGATTGGAAATTTTCATGATATTACTACATAAAAAAAGATAATGAACTAAATTTACAAATGAGAAATGTTAAAGTGATTGGAAAAAGTAGTCCAAAGATAATGGCTGATATGGAGACATGGAGATCTCAAAAGATTCAAAAAAAATGACACGTGGCCTGGAGTATAGAAAGAGAAAAGAGTTTGCTATGATTTTCAGTTATGGCTGTGAAGTGACATGAAAAGCGAAACATGTATACATAAATGGCCAGTTGGTTCCTTTGACTGTCCTGATGGGTAGCTAACAGGATGCTTACAAACATTTAATTTTCATATCTTGCATATTTATTGAGTAATATAAACATTTTTATAATAGGTTAGGTTCTGCAGCCTGAAAGTAATTTTAACTTTGTTCCTCATGGCAATGAGTGTTTCGGAATCAGGTCCTTGGAGGTGCTGACTGTCTCCAGTGCATAGGGACACTAAGGTCTCAAAGATCTTGCAAGAGGAAACAAATGATATCTTCCTCCAAGTGTGGGCTTTGTTGTCTGTGCCTGTGAGGTCCTAAATCAAAGCTCTCTGAAATAATGGAGAAGGCTTGAAAAGCGAGATCAGAATTAGGAATAAAATAGTGTATGTGCTGAGAACAAATAGAAACTAACTTAGGAACATCTCATCTTCATGTACTTTAGGGAAATGAATAACTAAGTATGAATATTGAAAAAAGGAAACATGATTTGGAACAAATGACTCATTTCACACCAGGAGTTCAGCATGGAGCCTTTGCTCTTGCCTGGGTGCACTGAAACCACCTCTAGTGGGAATGACTGCGGATGATTTTGAAGCATTTACATGCACACAGAAACAACTGGAGGGGGGAGGTGGCATCTCAATGATGCTGATAAATGAACTGGCTGAATAGAAGCAAGCATTCTCTTTACTGTGCATGGGGAAATTCCCAAGGGGAGGCTTTTGAGATGAGAACACTCCAAGCAATTTTGTTTAGTTTTCGTCACTATTCAAAAATGTCATAAGATCTAAGTTTTTATGAGCTAAAGGTTATTGTGTCAAGGCAATTGAGAAGTATGTGAAGTTGGTGCAAGGGTGCTGTGCCCAGCCATTGAATCTGGCTTCCTGTTGATGATTTATCAGCCAGAGCATTTCCTCTGCAGTTCACAGGAGTGGGAAGGTCTATGTGTCTGCACAGAGGTGTGGGTTTTCCTCCTCCATTGGCTCTATGTGGTGATTCCCTTTTTCCACTCTCCCAGATGACTTATAAAGGTAGATTTTAAATGAAAGTATAATGGATGGGAATTTTAATTAGCTATTGATTTAAGTGTTTGATTGCCATCATTATGCTTGGAACCTGATACTTTCATTTTTACTGGATCTTCAGGGTGAGGTTGCTCACTGAATTCACAGTCAACATGGAAATAATGAGCCTCACTGGTTTCCATCCAGTTGGGTGTAACTTGGGTCCTTTGAACGCAGGAGGCACAGGGGCACAGCCTCGTGCACTTAGCCTGGTTTGACATCTTGTGTGGGAGAAGTGGTTTACTAAATTCTGTTCCAGACAAGATTAAATATTTTAATTTTCAGGGATGATTGGGTCTGGGCTTTTGGGAACACCTCTAATTTTAATTAAAAAACAAACCCAAACCACTCTACCAGCAGAAAACATTATTCTAAAATGATGTGAAGTTAATGTGTGTTGTCTTTTTTTGTTCAGTTTTAAAATGAAGTGTCCTTAACTGTCCAGTTCTGCTGTGATGTGCTTAGTTTTACATACTAGATTATATGGGGTTTTTTAAGGAGAAAAGAAGTTGATTTAAACCTGTGTAGAAAAGATCTTCCTCAGGTACCAGTAGTAAGTCTGTAAAACACATCCATGATCCTTTAATAAGGGGCAGTTCTGCCATGATATTGCTTAATGTGTTACACTTCTCTTAGAAGGTGGGCTATCTTTCTGTTGAGGGAAACATGATTTTTTTTTATGCAAAATACTGTGGTCTTTTTTGACCTGAGTGGGTAAAAGCAGATCTTTTTTTGAGCCTTATCAGAACTTCCTGTGAATGAGTTCATAATCTCCTGCTTATTGTTATGGAAAATAAAGTTCAGAGACTAATTTATCCACAATGAAAATATAATTTCCTGTCATTTTTGGCAGCAAAATTTGTTTCAGGATTATGTTCTGAAGAATTTAGGGCGGTGATGAAACTAAGATGAAGATGTTTGGGGTTAATATACTTTTTTTGATGCACTTGAACAGAACCTTTTAACAGGGAACGAAACTGTTTCCTGTCCTGATTTATTGAATGAGAATTAACTTTGACAAATCCAGAACCTCAGTGCATGATTTGACCTTTCCCACATATGTGAGTGTGTGTTAAATATAAAGTCTATTGTCAAAAGCAATCAGGAAAGGAGTTCCCAAGACTATGCAAGCAATTTTGGGTAAACAGCAAGGTGAATTATGTAACTAAATTGGTTCACGTTATCATGAATGAGATTATGTCTGATAGACAAACCCTATCTATGCATAGATAATATTGTTTATCTATCATGCTTCCCAGGCAGAATTTTAAATGTTTTACATTACTATTGCTATTTATAGTGTCTCACTGCAGTGATAATGGCTTTAATGTTATCTAGGTTTGGCCAAATATAGTAATCTCTGTGCTATAAAAGGAGGCTTGAAGTCCTCTGTGAAAGGATAAAGGTTGGCTTTGTCATTGAAATTCCTTTGATGAACTGTTTCAAGCAGCTTATTTTAGGGCTGGCATCCAAGTGCAGTAAAAGTGACAGTTTCCTCTCTTCTCCCCTTCACATAATTCTTATGAATCATGGACTCTGCAACATTAACCTGTTCTCAGAGTTTTTTAAACATCTTGACAACTTGAACTAAACCATTTGCAGAAATGAAACAAACCATTTGCTTTCAGCTTTGTAAATGAAAAGCATTTGTAACTTGTCTTCTGATTTAATTATGTTCTAACACCAAAAAATTCTCCCCTTCAAAATGACCAAATAGTTGCACTTCAGCTGAGTGTGAGGATATTCAGACCAGCTGTGTCAACTTAACCTCTTCACCTCATAGGTGTTGTGATGCTTAATTAGCTGCCTGTGGAGTGTGTTGAATTCTCAGGTTGCAAGGTGCTATGGAATTGTGAGCTATGACATTTGAGGAACATTTCAGTTAAGCAAGCATCTTTTTCCTCCGTCCTCCCACTGTCCTTGCACACAGGACATCTGCTCTTAATGTTTCTTGGTGGTACACAATTCATCAATATAAACAGTAGAATGAAGCTGAGCTCTGATTTCAGCTCATAGACAGGACATAGCTGTAACTGGACATGGTAAGGCTGAGGCCTCCCAAAGCAATGTGCTGCTTAGTGCTATAGTTTTGATTAATATAGGTGTGAGGCTGTTTTGGGGGTTTGCTAATATTGCCTTTTGAAATGCTAGATGGGTTTATGATGAGGCATATCATACCAAGGCCAGATCAGACAGCAGGTTGCCTTTGGAGGTGGTTTATACCAATGGAATACTTTCATCTAGGAGCTCATCCAAGCTCTGTTTTCATAGGAGGTTATTGAAGCTGAGCAGAAACCAGTTTAATTTTACCCTCCTTAATAAATAAAAATACAGTATGGCAGATGTAAATTTCTGGCAGTTTTTGCATGGATATTTTCAGAGATTCCACAATCTCTCAACCAAAATTTGTGTAGCTTTAATTTCTATGGAAGGCCTCATTGCCAGGAAAGGGCAGGAGCAGTAACTTTTTTAATATTTACTGTATAATCCATCTTCCTCCTTCTGTTCTTTCCTTTTTGTGGGGAAGCATAATGAAAATTGATGGTTTATGTTTGAAGTTGAGGAAGAGCAGCATTAAGCAGGAAGAAGCCCAAGAGCAGGTTTTATCCATTACTTGTTTCCTGGTGCTGCTCTCCCTGCCAGTCTTTGAGCTTTGATTTTCTCCCAAAATGTGTTTGTGGATCAGTTGGTTGTTCCTCAGAATCAAGTCTTGGCAAGACCTCTAACTCCTTTTCTTTATTCAAGGCATATGCCCACAAGCAGTAGAAAGTTATTTTTGCAGGTAGGTGGGGGGAATCTGTGTGGGTTTCATGTGAGTTCAGAGGCCCCTGCATTTAATTGCTGTAACTTCTGGTTGAAGCTGTAGGATGAGAAGAGTGAGTAGGAGGGAAACGAGTCTGCCCACACCTTTCCCCAAATGACAGCAGTGAATTTTACCTACGTGGGAACTCTTCTGTTTCTCTGTCAAGAGCCAACTCCTGGGAGCTTCACCTGTGCCTGCTGGGGATGAATCTTTGCTTTTTATTGTTTCAGAAAATTTAAATTTTTTTTTAAGTTAGCAGTAATTTGTAGGAAGTGTGGAAGTAGGTTTCACCCATGGATGAAGGTGAATTATTCTTTTATCACCACTAATCACTTGACTCTTTGTAGCCAATTTGTTGTTTTCGAGAGGAAAAATCAGTGTCTTTTGGAGAATGTCATTCAAGCCAAAATTCCTGTGTAAAGAAGTTCGCTTATTTTGCAGCCATTGTTACACCTGAACTTGGCATCCAAGCTGTGCAGTAAGGATGGCCATTAATATTAAATTGGATGTTTCACCCAGGATCACTCCCTCTTCATAATACATGGGTATCAATGGTTCAGTCTTGAAAACTTCTAAGCCAAAGAATACTTCTAAGCCAAAGATTTTAGCAAATCTACCTCTTTGTGCAACCTTTAAGAAGAACAAATACATGCTAAATTGTTTAAGTATTCATCTGACTGTCTGCAGATCTTCCTCTTTGAACTGGGAATATATTGTGATCTTAGTCCCTGCTGGGAGCTCCTGGTGTCTTCAGGGGCACGAGCAAGCCTTGTACCCTCTGAAGAACAAAACAGACAAATAACTGGCTGCAAGGCACCCCACTGGATCATTACTTAAACACGTGTGTTGTAATAAAGATAACATCCCAAAAGTGCAGCGTGCCAGGTGACTGCAGATCTGCAGCCACCAGCAAGCCATCAGCAATTAGGAAGGGCCTGTGATGTATAATTCACACCCTGCTATTCTGAGTTTACACAAGGGCCTGTGAAGTTCACAGGGTGATGGATTGAAGAGTGTTAGATGTTTTAATGATGAAATACTGTGAATAGTAATTTGGAGAGAATAATGAAGGTGCTGCAGAAGTTTACAGAGCAGTGTTTTAACTCATCAAGGTTATTTGGATTCTCTTTATTCCTCAGTAGTACTAAAAATAAATTAATTTTTTTCAAAAATGTAAGTCTGACTGCTGATTGGCCTGATAGTAAAAACAAATGTGTCAAACATAGTAAAAAAAAAAAAGCATCAAAATATGTTTATTCCACTAATTCTCCTCCAATTGTCTCAATTCTGGAGTAACCTTGACAAGAAAAATTGAGTATTCTCTGACCAAAACTTTACTTTGATAAAGACTTGCTTTTACAGACAACTTTCCTCCTGTAGAGACTTTATTAAAGTTTCAGTTGATGAACTGCTTTGTCATGTAGTTAACATGCAAAGTTGTTTTAAGAACATTGAGTTTATATAACATTTGAAGAGGTTCTTGTTAAAATCATCCTACCTTTTTGCTTCCTCCTTACATGATAATGACTGAAAAGCAAAAATCAGTTAAAGTTTTTGTTCTGTAATGCACTGAACTTTGCAAAACTATTTAAAGCCCTCTTACAGAAGCTGTAGAACAGAGGCACAGTTCTGGATGGAGATGGATTAATTTCTCATGTCTTATCCTATATTTATATCCCTCAACAATTGCTGCTAATTTGTGCATCTGTTCTTACTGGTGTATATATAATTTTGACACTGGATAAATAATGAAGAAGAGACAAAAGCTGAAACCAATTAGTGGAGAAGAGCTCTCAAGTGGTCTGGTATCCTGTGACTCAAGTTAGCAATGTACTAAGCAATGTACTATGTCCTCCAGTAATTGAAAGTCATAGTATGTTTTTTAAGCTTCTTTTTTATTAACTTTGCTTTCTACTAAGTGGTGAAAAAGTTAGGGACAGGCTGGTACTGACTGTGTAATTCCATAAATGGTGTTTTTATAAGAAAGCAAGCAAAGAACAGGTCACTTCAGAAGCAGAGCTAACAGAAATGAGGAGCACCAGAGGACTGCACAAAAGAGCAGAGAGGGAAAAGAGATTAAATTAATTTCATCACAGGCACCCCACTGGCATGGCATTGGCCCTGTGGAATGATAGACGTGCTCTTTTTAGAAAACTGTGGTTTTTCTGTGTCCATTTGTGGTTTTGTTGCAAAGTCCAAGAAAGATGCACATAGTTTTACTTGGTGGGAATAAGGATTTGCAAGACCATGTAGATTCTGAGAACCTGGAAGTCTGTAAATGGTTTTCAGAGATTGGAAAGAGTTGTGTATGTGATACTATTTAAAAAGCAAGCAAAAAGCAGTAATATAAGTATTATCTTCCCTGATACCATGGCCAGCAGGGATCTTTGTCTGGGGTTGTCGTATATATGTTTGGCAAATATCTGAGGCTCTCAAAGGCACTGAGAAATTCTAAGGATGTTCTTGACTGGTAACCGTGTTCCTGTTTGAATCAACATCCTAAATGAACCATATGAATATGTAGGAGGATCATCGATGTTTGAAATTAACTCCCACAACTCCAGTTCTATAGAACTGACCCACAAGACCAAAAATCTGCTGCATTTACTGCTTGTTAGACTTGGATCTGAGTGACTAGCAGCAAAATATTCTCTCCTTGCCTCCTGTTGCAGAGGTCTCAGTAAGTGGCATGCAGAGGGCTGGATGACCAGGGCTTTGTTCGGTCGTAAGATCATCTGTAAATGCCTGTTTGTCCCCATCACTTGCTGCCCAGAGCTTACCCAGAAGCACAACTTACCCTCTCACATGAAGAGGAAGGTTGAATGTATGAGGCAATGGGGAATTTTTCCAACAGAGGTACAGTAGTGACAGTTTGTTGATCCACCATGTTAGCTCATTTTTTGTTGTTTTCTCTTGTTTTGGTGATGGTGGTTTGGATAGGGTTTTTAACTTTGAGCATGATTCTTTGCATCCTGCCCTGCTCACTGTGGGGAATGTTGCTAATGGAAGGTTACTAGGACAACCCTCCTTCTTCTGACAACTGCTTAATATCTGTTATCTCCATGACCTGGCAGACCCATATGTCAGTGCTGAATGCAGTAGCAATTTGGAGGGATGATTTGGACCAAAGAGTTGAGAGACCTGTCACAGAGCTGATAGGATATTAGTGAGTAGGGCCTGCTCACTGTGGGGAATGTTGCTAATGGAAGGTTACTAGGACAACCCTCCTTCTTCTGACAACTGCTTAATATCTGTTATCTCCATGACCTGGCAGACCCATATGTCAGTGCTGAATGCAGTAGCAATTTGGAGGGATGATTTGGACCAAAGAGTTGAGAGACCTGTCACAGAGCTGATAGGATATTAGTGAGTAGGGGAGGTGGGCACAAAATGTGGGAATGACCAAAAAACCTTAGAAAGAAAGGAGCCAATTCACCAGTTGTTAGTAATGACTGAAGGACAGGAGATGGGAGAATGGAAACCAGATGCAAGCAGTTTTAGATAGTGGACAGTTTTGTGCTACAGCAGTTCTGGTGGAGAGCCTCCAATCTCAGGAACATGCACACCAATGCACTGCTGCTTTGTGCCTTGGCCTTTTCCAAAGAATGACCTAATAAGAATCAATTTGTAGAACAAGACAAACAAAACTTTGGCTTCTGCTCAGAGGAACTTGAGCAATTGCAGTTACAGATCAGGCTTCGACAAAAGCCAGGAGCTGATCCATAAAAGTATAATTATTCTGTTTCATTTGGAACCTTTTGTTCTGGATTGTGTTCAAAACTACTGTAAGCCCCTTTGTGAGATTCGTTTTCTTTCCAGGCAAGAGAAAAAAGAGGCCTTTTGATTCAATAGTTCTACTTTGTTTCAATTGAAAAGGAGAAAAAACCTCATGTCATCCTTGTCTTTCTTCCCTAAGATGCTTCCCTTCTGCTGAATAGTGTCCAGCAGGTCACAGCTTAGGACGACAGGTCTCATGTGTTACAGAGCATAAATGATAAATGATAGTCTGTTTTTAAGATCCAATACTCTTCGCAGTTTTCAGCTGCAAACTGAATAAAATTTTGTCATTGAAATTGGAAGTGATTACAAATTTCTTGCAAAGCTCAGAAACATTGAAATTGTAGATGTGGCTTACCTGCTGAGCTGCTTTTCCTTGGAAGTATGTAATGGTAGAAGGAGTAAATTGAAAATGTAAATTGATTATCACACACATGCTGCGATTCTTGGGGGTGTCCTGCACAGGGCCGAGAGTCGGACTGGATGTTCCTTGTGGTTCCCTTCCAACTCTGAATATTCTGTGATTGAAATTGAGAGTGATTTATTTAATTTGACTTGGTAGTGAGGCTGACAGAAATGCCTGGTTCCCATTACAGAAATCTCGCAATGATTAGGTCTTGAAGGCTCTGCCCTGCCTGGGCTGCTGAGGAATTGTGGCAAGGGAACAAGCAGGGAGTGTGCACAAACACACTCACTTTTTATGCTGGGGGCTTCTCATGACTGTGCTGGCTGTATCTGCAGTGGGAGTGAGCATTACGTTTTGGCTGGGCTGCCATGCCAAAGGGGTATCTTTCTGTTCCTCACTAAAATGAAGCCCAGAAAAATTAATTACTGCATTTAACATTCAGGATGTCAGAAAGTACGACACACAGGTAGTGAAGGTCTGGTGAGACACGAGTGATGAGGCACACCGTGCTCATCCGGGAGCGGAGAGGTTTGACCCACATGCTGGGGTAGGTTATCCGGATTCAGTTTTCCCATGTGCCAGAGGGCATTTGAGGCCACATCTCCTAGGAGAGACCATAAACGAAGAAGGCATCCTCATTCTCTTTTGTTAACTCTGTTTTATTTTTTTACATAAAAGAATCAAACCCCAGAGCAGCAGCTTGAATCCCACTGTCCCATGTCACAGAGCGCACCATAATCAGCAGGGCAGAGCGGAGCGCTTGCTGTCTCTGCCTCTAATTATTCTGAGTATTTTATATGTAATGAGCAGCTGCAGCACGAGGTCCTGAGGGCACCCCTGTTCCCAATCCAAAATAGCCAATTGTCCAGTTCAGGCTGGATTCAGGCAGAGGAAAAATTAGATCCATATTTTCTCACATCTCGGGTGAAGGGTCGTGCGAGACGGTTTTCTTGCTTGCGTTCTCACTCTGCTTATAAATAGCAGGCTTTTGCAAAATACTGAGGAAGCAGGGATACAAATTTCTGTGTACATTTCTGTACCTTAAAGATGTGCCAGTCTGTTGTGACAGGCCAGTGGTATTTTAGCTGGCAGCAGTGTTGGCTCCCAGGAAACATTTGACTATAGTCGTGTAGAAGGCAGTGTGGATGTGGTAGGGATGCTCTTAAATGCTGGACACATGCCATTTCTTATTGTAGCTGCTGACTTATATAGGATACTGTCTGGATTTCTTAATTGAAACAAACAAACAACAACGAAAAAAAATTAAACAACAGTCAAGTATTCCTGTAAGATGCTATAATGAGGCTCAGACTGAAGTGAAAAATTACCTGCTGGGGTTCCTAGCCTCAGTGGTCCTTGATTAACCACAGCATGTCTGAAGTAGCTAGGAGGTACAGAGACCAGGGACATCCTGAGGGTGATTTGCTTTTGCCTTTGACTACTGTGAACTTTTTTCTGTTTCCCTTTATAAGGATTCTGGTGACTGGCTGTTGTCAGCAGGTTGTTTTTTTTCAGTTGCATAAGACTGAGAAAACAGTATCTGTCTGACTCTTCCACAGTGAATGGCTTTCAAGTTAAGCCATGGCTGCAGTTATTGTGCTCTAGCTGTGACACTATAAATAAAGTTATTAACAGCAATATGTAAATGGGTTTCTATTTTTGTTCCCTGTATTGTTTGCAAAATCTAGGGCAGTTATTCAGTAAGAATCATCTGCTATTTAGCACTGAGCCTACCAGCATTTGATGCTGTGTGGGCCGCTGCTTTTTTTTTCCCCTTTCTTTCTTTCTTTGCAGTGGCTTTTAGAATCCAGCTTCTCTGCAAGTTTGTTTATTGTGGTGTATAAGAAACGGAGTAGCTGTGCTAAGCATTTTCAGGCTTCCGGAGAGTGGCTTGATACTTAAGAATAGAGAATCATCTCTTGGTATCTGAACTATAGGGGCATTAAAAACATGCAAACACCAAATACCACAGCTGCCATTTGCCTTAGTGTGCATCTTGCAAATCCCAGTTTGTTCAAAGATCTTTACAGTGTGTGTTTTGTTTGTGTGCTCTGTTTCCTTCCGCTGCCCTCTCCATCGCTCCAGATCTGCCTGAGAGCCTCGGGCCCTGTTCAGCTGGAAACTTGTACCATGTTAATTCAGGCAGTTACAGCACAGACCCCGAGGGACAGCACGGGTGTGTTGTTTTAGAAACACTTCACTACAGTCATGGCTAGTCCTGTCTGGAAGAGCAAATTATTCTAATCCAAGGCATCTGTTAGAAACCTGAGTGTGTCTGCACTAGGGACAGGAGCTGTGTCTGTTAACGTGGGTACTCTGAAAGACAGTTCATGTGAAACAGTTTGTTCAAACTTCTTCATTCTCTGCAAGTGAATTTAGCTCTGGCTTCCCCGAATCCCTTACAGAGAAAGTCCTAACCAGTTTGTCTGGTGACTCATTAGCCACAATTTTATTGCCAGCTGTGTTAGCCTACAGATGGGCAAGTGTCCTCCCTGGCACTTAAATTCCATTTCATGCAGCTTTGTGAAAGGCCACAGTAAGACTGGGACACTAGCAAACTGTGTCTCCAGTTTCCCTCCTTGCTTGAAGTAGCAGTTAGTTTTGTGGTATGTATCACAGATGAACATACAGAAGCGTTTTGTGGTTGTGACACTCACTGTTCTGAACTGAACTTGTCCTTCCAAATGCCAAAATTGCTGTTACTGCAGTGGCGAAGAAAGTAAGCAGAAATGAGCTAGACTGGCTTTGCATAGGTGTGGAAAGATCTGACACAGTAACTTTCCTCTTATTTTTATGATCTGAGACACATTACCATAATATATATTTTGTCTCCAAGGTAGCTGGATCAGGTCAGACTCTATTGATTTTATTGATATTAGTTCACTGGTAAACTGATAGCTGTTTATGGGAACTACATTTGGAGATAATATTTTGTGAGTATTGAGAGTAGCAAGCAAATGGCTTAGTGAAATATCTTAATGCATTAACACAGAAATTAAATTTTTCCTTGGAAAATGCAAGAGAAAAGCCATTTCTTTATATGTAGATCTATTATTCTGGTGGTGGCAATTACAGTAATTCTCTTGAAATCAAGGTAAAATTATATGCCTGCTTCATTATGAGGAGAAAACACTGACTGCAAAAATCAGGGGAAATTCTGTGGAAAGAGACTTATATATGCAGTGGGCAGACCTGCCTGCCCCCTGCTCCAGCATCTCAGGAGTAGATTTTGTGTGGATGTTCCCTGGAGTTATGAGGCCAGAATTCACATTCCTCCTTTGCCATGGTGTTCCCATGTAACCACAAGCACTTTATGTATTGTCCTTATATACCATACTGCTGTCTCTAAAAACACCAGCACCAATAGCATTTTAACAATTGCTTGATGCAACTGCTTACTATCTACGAAATCATGGACAGGTACAGAGCATTTGGAATATGAGTTATGTTAGGGGCTGAAGAGGTGCACAGAATTTCATATTCCCTGGTCAAGGATCATCTTTGCATGGAAATCCTCACTTAGTGAGCTCACCTGGACTGCCTTCTAGGGAGGAGTGGTTTTACAGCTGATATCAGTTGTACAAAATTCATTATATTTACATTGTTTCTCTATGGTAGTTGGAGTTTTCTGTCACCAAAGGGAACCAAAGAGAGATGTTAGCTCTAAGTGCCTCTGATCAATTGTGATGTGATGGTAGATAGCATCTTAAAAAGGAGACAAACCCCTTAATGTTAAATTGTATCCCTGGCGAAGTGGGGAGAACTTTACTGCTGAGTTGAGGGTATCTGGTCATTATTGGTTCTTATCAGGTAAGGAATATTAATGTAGTGTACAGTAACCAGATAACAAGTTCAATTTCCTGCAGAATTGTTTCCTTTTCATTTGGTTCCAGAATTGCAGCTTCTCAATGACAACATGATGTGTTTTATTATTGAATTTATTATCAAGTTTGTTTATTAATTAATAGCATATTGATCCCTCAGATAATGAGCTGTACCATTTTCTTTGGACAGCCCTTTCAACTTTGAAAATAACTGATGAAGAATTATGTTTTCATTTTAAAGTTCTTCCCCACTGCTGCTGCATTGTTCTTTCTCAAAAAGTGGCCATTATAAAGTGTGCCCAGTGAAGTTTCTCTGAATGCTTTGTGTCCATTTCTCTTCACAGTTTTATCAATGTCATTTTAAAAATGTAACTGCTCGATTGCATTTAAAATTACAGAAATGAGGAGGGGAAATTTAGATTAGGTATTTTCCCTGTGAGGGTGGTGAGACAATGGCACAGGTTGCCCTGGGACGTGGTGGATGCTCCAACCCTGGCAGTGTTCAAGGACAGGTTGGATGGAGCCTTGAGCAACATGATCTAGTGAGGAGGTGTCTCTGCCCAGGGCAGGGGGTTGGGACTGGATGATCTGTGAGGTCCATTCCAACCCCTAAAATTTTATGATTCTATGAATCTATGAAATGATGAGGCAGTGAGTCGACTTATGCTGTCTGTTCCAAAAAGCCAGGAAGACCTGTGTTCCTATTCTTCAGCACTCAGTTTTCCCACCAAATGGCCACTTAGTATTATTGATCCAAAAAGCTCACAGACACCAAGGGTATACAGAACTTGTATACCGTTGGTGTTTGTCCATTCTCAGCTGATCCATGAAAGAGTCTGCGTATTTTGATGTCTGCTCTCTTTGGGAAAGACACAATTCCTGCTTAATGTTGTAAATTATGACATTTACGTACTAATGTAATGTTTTGGTTATGTAGTGACTTTTCAGAAGGAAAACCCTGACTTCCTGAAATGACAAAGTAATATATGCCAAAAGGACAGGACAGTGGGAAGAAGTAAGGTTAGGTTGAAATGACTGATGCATGCAGAATTGCTGCTGCTTTCTGGTTAGGCAATACAAAAGCATCGTTGTTTGCCTGAATATCCATGATACCAGGGAAGAACAGACAGAATGCAGTTTTCACAGCTATGAAGAGCTCATTCTTTCTTCATCAAAGACAAAGACCTGAGCAATATATAACAGAAAGCATCACAAACCTGATTAGATGCAATTTACTCAATCTCTATTCCATGTGCCTGACCCAGGATATACATGTGAGACTGTTAACTGTGACAAAATTTATCACTCTCCTGCCTTCTCTGACAACTGATTGATTGCTGGCACACAGCCTTTATGCAACAGGTTGGCTTTTGCTTTAAAGCTCAATTCTTTAGTTGTTTCTCTTTCCTACTGTGCTGCTTCTATGGCTTCAGCAACTTTTGCACATTGTATTCTCAGTCAGGGAGGAATAGTGACTTCCTGCCCTGAATAGAACTGCAGCTATGTGGGTGATGGATGGTCCCTTCTTTCAGAATTCTCTTAGCTTTGTCTTCCTACTTGTTGGTTTATAGCAGGATTTTGAGACTAGAAATTGCTCTAATCCCATAAAACAGACTGCTCACAGGAAAAAAAAAGGCATGCCTAAGTTTGAAAACCAGAAAATAACATGGCTTTTCCTTTCTGTTTTATATGCAGTTCTGGATTTCAGGCTATCTTGTTGAACAAATGAATCTGAGATTTATTTTGGTGTGGACTGGATTCAGTTCCAGCTTGGACAGACAGACCTGCCAGCTGTTTTGTACTGGTCAGGCAGACCTGGGTGAGCTTGGGCTTGCTCAGAGCCACAGCAGAGACACATGGTTTGGGTCAGCAGTATGCATGGTTCCTTCCTGTGAAAGGTCATGCTTATCCTTCAACTTTGCCTTCTCAATGTTCCTTAGAGATGGAATGGATTTGGCATCTTTCTCACTTATATGGGGTTTTTTTTCCCTGACCAGAACGATTGGAAAAAATTTCACATTCCCATCAGTCCCTTCTTAGATACATGCAAAAGATCCAAAGTTCTTCCTTCTTAATAACACAATATCTCATTTAGGATGCTTGGATTTATTTTTTTTTAGGTTTGACAGACAGCAGCATCTAATTCAGCTGGTGATGGTAGAAGTAATAAAACTCCTTTCACTCGTCTCAAAGACATCTATAATGTGTTCCACCTATAGTTTGGCTGGTAGCCACAGCCTATCTATCTTTATTTGGTTTTGACTTCCTCAAATAGTTTTTCTTCCCAAAAGGCTATTTATTGCTCTTGTTTCCAGTGAAGAATCATTCTGGTTATATATAGCCTGCTGAAATAGGAAAATCTTTTAACGTTTAGAGGGAGATGATAGCAAATTTTTCATGTTTGAAATAAAAAAGATGAGTACCCATGCTGCTTAGCTGTAACTAAATTCCAGTAACTGGAGTTGCTACTTATGCTTGTAAACTGCAAACTTAGGAAGACCATTGAAAAGCTCTTCCTTCTATGACTGGTGCATTCTTCCTCTTCTGATTGGTGATTTCAGGATCTTAATTTCTTCTCATTTCCTGTGTTGACAGTGAAGAACAGACCAAAGGCATTGAGGTGAAGAGCACTGACCATGATGGAAAGCATGGAACCATTTCTCTCAGCAGCTCTTAAGTACTAGCAGGGCCAGACACTCTCCATGGGGCACTCCCAGGAGCACATAGCTAACACAGACAAAGCTGCAGCCACAAATACGGAGAGTTTGTGCTGGAGATGTGCATCTCCCAGCTGAGTCCCTTGGGCAGTTCTAACCTCCAGTAACACTCATTTGAGAGCAAACATGGGAAAATCAAGTAAAGGCAGGGACCTGCAGTTTATATCTTTGCAATGAGCCTTGCTGTCATCATGCAGTGGCTCTGTGGATGGCAGTCTGCACGTTGCCACCAGTGTCTGAGAGCCATCTGGTCTCCTGCTTCTTTGTTGGTTTTTCCTGTCACCAGATTCACTGGTCTTGCAGAGTGAACTTCTGAAATATGAGATGTGGGTTTGGTTTACATTTTTGGCAACTTTGGAAGAGGCTTTCTGCTTTTTACTGTAAAGAAAAAAGGTGAAAAGGCTCAAGGTTTGCTGAGTTTCTGGTTTTGTAAGGAGTTTGTGTGTATTTCCTTCTATTTTGTGTTATTCTCTCTCCCTCTCTCTCAAGTATTCATTTGCTTATCACAACATTTGTGTGCATATGTGCCTTTTCACCCTCTTGGGCAAGTGACTGGTCTTAAGATGGAGCACTGTCATGGAGTAGGACAGAGTCCTGCTTCCCATGGGGGAGCTGTGCCAGCTGATGTGTCACACAAGTGCTAGGGCTCATTTGAAACAATAGGTGATTTCCAATAGTAAATGGATCTTCTCTGAAATGACCATATAAGTTTAGGATAGAAAGTGTATCTTTCTGCTGCGGGATTTTGTGGTTTTCCATGACCATAGGAAAAGGAAAAATTTTAATCTCTGGTCTGTCTGATGTCCTGCTGTTCTGGAGAACATTTTTTGCATTGCTAAGGTGAAGTCCTTAGCCTGTCACACAGACATCCCTAGAGAGCAAGGCTGACATGCTGTTGAGACCTGATTTAGTCTAGAAGCAGCTTGCTGCACTTGCTGGACACTTGCCTGGTCACTTGTCTGCCACTCAGCTTGATGATCTGTGTGGGCCACCTCACCCTCCTTAGGTGGGCTTTGCTGCTCTTGCTCACATGTGTTCTTTACCTAGACATGCTGCCTGACCATGGTCACTGTGCCTCAGCTTGTTTTGGTTTGTCCTTTTGTTGCTGCTATTAAATTCAGGAGGAAAAGAGCATGATGTTCTCAGTGTTTCTGGAAGCTGAAATCCTTTTTTGTGCATAGGGTGGGTAGAAAGGAGAGCACACAGAGGGCTTCTGTGCCATCCCATCCCCAAGTAGCTATAGCTAGGAAAGAGAGACTGGGTGTATCTTGATGCTGTGTCTATTCTAGGAATTTCTAGATAAACTTAATATTTTGTTTATGCCACTGAGGATGGAAAATTACTTCCGGTCTTACAGTGCTGGTGGGCAACTGGCTTTTAAATGGATGTCCAAACGTGAAAATTAATAATTTACCAAACTATTCAAGAGATGCTCCCCCCTTGGAGATACTCAGAAGACATCTGAACAAGGTCTTGGGTAACCAGCTTGAGCAGAGGCCCTGCTTGAGCAGAGGGTTAGACACGATGACCTCCAGAGGTCCCTTCCAACCTCAGCAATTCTGTGATTCTGTGCAAGTCCAGTTTGGTGTTAAGGGCTCGACTTAGCCTTTCAAGTCAAAGTTTTGTCATCTGCATCCTAATCCATCCTTCTTTCTTCTTCCTTGTTCATAGTGTGACTTAATGACATGCAACACCAATAGCAGTGGATGGTGTTGTAAAAGAACAGTAGCACCCTGAGACACTGTCCTCACCCATTAGCCTAGTGAGTTCACTGACAAGGTGACTGTGTCTACACCAAATACACTTTTGCTCATGAGTTCTTGTATTTAGTGAACAATGATTATTTTATTATGACACATTAACTTTTTCTTCTCTTGTAGGTAGTGTTCATGGTGGTAAAATACCATGGCTTTGATTCACATCCAGTTAGATGCACTTTGCAGTTCCTATAAGTCATTAAGCTCACCGAGTCTGGGGTTTTGTTCTGTTTCCCATGCAGTGCCTGTGGTGTTTGGTTTCCAGTAACACATGGTGTTTATATTCATGACTGGCATTACCGTTGTGATGGTGATAGGGTTTGTGTTTCTTGCCTTGTTTGATTTATGTTGTGGCTGGCGTGCATGGCACGCACATGTCTCGAAATAGAACACGACTCGGTTTTTTGTTTTTACATTAGAAGCACTGATGATTTAATTTAGCATTTTGAATAATCCTGCATTTGCAGGGAAACCTGTGTCATGTCCCTCCTATGATAAGTGTATTAGCTTCAGACATTTAAGGCTGCACTTCAAAATCATTCTTTACAGATGTGTGTGGTTTTGAAATGTCTCATGTGGTTTCCTGCTTCCCACCTTGTCCTTAGCTCTTCCTACTCCTTATGTTGTCCTTTGATTTTTGCCAAGATCTCTCCCATTTCTGCACTTTTGCTAAGCAAGTTCTCCTTTGCCATCTTCTGCCATCTGAAAGATCACAAGATGCTTCTGCCTCAGGGTATGTTAGTAGTGCAGTCACAGTGAGGTTCACCTGACTTACAGGAGTTTTAAATGACCTGCAGTGGTAGGACCCCAGATGCAGTGGGCTAGACCTGAGCACAGACTGGGAAAGCAGCCCAAGCTGGGCAGGCACACACTGCTGGTCTCTGAGGTTTTGCACTGAGGCTCCTGCTGGTACCAAAGCTGCCTGTCCAGGTGTATCTTAACTGTTGTGTGAATGTATTACAGGCCAAAAAATGGTAAAGGTGAGCTCAGCACACTGGGAATTTTCCCCTCTTGTCTCTGCATCCTAGTTGTGCATCCCATTTCACCTCAGTCTGCAGCCATGTGAGGCACTGTGCAGAAAGCATCTAGACATCCTGCTCATGGAGGCCTTTGCAGTCCACTGTGTTGTGGTGTTTTGGTAAGAGCCAGGGACATACTGGTGGCAGCAGCAGCTAGAGCTGTGTGCCCAGCCTGTGCTGTGCCACCCATCAGCCTTGGACTTGTGGAATCAGCAGGATCCAATGGCTCAAAGGTGTTCCAGTCCTTGTATCCACCTTTCCTGTTCCGTTGCCCGGGGCTTGGGCAAGAGCAAGCAGGTATTAGGCTGATCCCTAAGCAGAGGAGAGGACTGCAGGATCTGCCATCAAGTTCCTTTTCATCTTTCTTCCCTGTCAGCATTGTGAGCCACATAGGGCAACAGGCACAAAACTGACCTTGCCTTGTACAGCTATGAAATCTTGAGCCAGCCCTTGCTGGAAATAGGAACTGAAATAGGAGCTTAGGAAAGTATTCACCCCTACCCTATAACACGATTTGTGGTACTTTTCAACCAAAAAGCAGAAACAATTTTTTTTTACAAAAACCAGACTTACAAAATTAATGATAATTCCTCTTTTCTTCTCTGGCTTTCCCAGAAATAAATCTTTTTTTTTTTTTTTGAGGTCATACCCTGGTAACTGCTGGAAAAAACCCAATCAGATGGTAAATCTGTAGGCAGTGATGGAGTGGAAAATATATCAAGAGCTCTGAAGCCATTACAACATTTTAATTACATGCTAAACTGGTTTTTCCACAAAGCAATAGCCTTCCAGATGAAGGGACTGGGACCCAGGGCTGATAATAGTTGCTGATGCCCAGGCTGCAGATTGTGTGGTCAATCCCTTCTAGTCAGCTGCAGCTAATAGTATTGCTAAACCACTGCCTTACTTATCTCATGATATTTTATAGCTATAATAATTATTTTGTTGAGCACTGTCATTTACCGCACATTTTGGCACAAGGAAGGCCTGTTACTGGCATTGTGCTCCCACCAACAAGGAAATGACATGCCCTCTGAAGACTGACAAATAGTTGGCTTGAGCTGTGTCCTTTATCGCAATTATCCGTCACCATTGTCCTTTAATAAAATCTTTTCATTGCTAAGGGTAGTCTGACATGTAAGACTGACGTGTGGAGTGAGGAGCTAAGGGTAGTGGGGAAGCTGTGTGTTTAATCTCAAAGGCTTCTAGTGTAAGTAAGATACACTGGCAGGATTGGGAGTATTGTTGTATGTATAAGGAGATAGATCTAGCAGGCTTTGTTTTCAAATAAACGCTCTGACTAAACACAGATTGAGGATCATGTGCTGTTCTCTGATGGCTGCTGTAAGACAAATATACTTTTTTCCTAGTTGCTTCTGGACTGTTTTGTATTTTACAAGGAGCAGGCTGAATTTACGGGTCAGAAGAGCTAATAAAAGGAACAGACGTGCCATAGGAATACACCACTTAAATGGGTCCCCGTTCCTCCCTTGTGGGTCATTAGCAGGGCTGGGAGTGATAAACCTGGTGGTTGTCTCTGCTGCTGGAGCTGCAGTGCTTGCAGGAGTGTGTGGAGGGAACAGATTAGGCAGGAGGAGTAAAATGTGATTTAGTGGCTTTCAAAGCTCTTTGCTGTGAGCAGGACACAGAGGCTTCAGGCTGGATTCGTGTTTGCAAGGACTGTTTTCTCTGACAGTTGTGTCCTGTTCTTTCTCCAGTCTCCTGACACAAATGTGTCTCTCCCCTTTCTGTCTTCAGTTCCCAGATCACCAGGCTGTCCTCTGCCATCTCCCACGCAGTCCTTTCCATGCCATGATGAGGTTTTCCATCCCCTGCAGGCTATGTGTCCCAGTCAGAGTCTTCTGATAGCTCAGTGCTGTAGCTGTTTGATCGCAGTGCAGGTCACACAGCTGCCTCGAGTCTGTAATATGCTCAGGTAATTCAAGAGGTTCATATGTTACTCGGTTAGCTGACATAAATCTGCGCATAGGATAGCTCCATAGGTCTCTGCTGATTGCTTCATTTGCATGGCTGAAAATATTGCCACAATTTAACTTCTAGGAATGTCTGATCCATTTATGTAGCATGATAGTAACAGGGAATGGAGGGAGCAACCTTTTGTCATTTATCCATGTTTATTAGGACACTGTGCATGCAATAATTTTCTGACTCAGGCATAAGTAGAAGGCTCAGGGCATCCCTCTGTAGTATTTTCAGGTACACTCGTTGCTATCTGAATGTCAGAGCAGCAGCTGATCTTTATTCCTCCCCTTCTAACACATGGTTGTTACAACACACACACAAGCAGAGCGTGAACATGTCCAAAAGTGAGGAATTTGCAATTTGCCTCATGTTGGAAGAGGAATGTCCTTGCAACGAGACACATTTTGTTACTGACACAAGAACTGGAGATATTTCCCGTTTGTACATTACATATTAGCACTTACTTAAGTTGCTCAGTGAGCAATACAGACTTCGCAAAGATTTCAGTTGATTTCAAGTGTGTTTCTTTGGGAGGTTTACTTTTGCTTGTAAATATGTGGAATCTTGATTTGGGTTTTTTTGTTTTCTCAAGTATTTAAAACAAGACAAAGTATATTTTGATTCAGACATTCCTGAATTCCTGTCTTGTTTTTTTCTTGTACATTTTAGCATCAGTCTGACTAACAGAGAATATTTAATGCAATATGTTGGGTTGATGATTTATTGGAGTTGAAATGTAGAAGTAAAATATGAAAAACATGCCAGAACTGAAATGTGTTTGAGGATTTTTGAAAAAAAATGCTTGTGAAAATATTTTTGTTGGTTTTGCTTTTTGTCTGAAGGCATTGCAGGGAATTCCAACTGGAAACATACCTCTGCAATTTGCCTAAAACATGTTGGAGTTTTATTTTACAAAGAAGAAACAATTCCAAAATGCTTGTTATTTAGACTTTTAATTTCTCTTCCAAGTACAGCTTGATGTAATAATCAACTTCAAAGAACAAATCAACCAACCACGGGATAAATGTTCCAATATACAAGTACAGTTTAGGAATTTTCTATTTATATAAATGTGTGTGCATGTATATATTTAATCTTAGATCTATATGGATGTAGCCTGGTGCTTGTTTTACTGAATGGTTTTAAATTTGCCATAATGGTTGTGTTTGATTGCAAGTCAATATTTTCCATGTTGCAATTGTCAATGAGACAGAATCTTTTTGCAGTTAAAAAAAAGCAAACACAAAACCCTGACAGTACAACATTAAAACTGATTCATTGAAATCAAAGAGTCATTAATAATACTTGTGATTCAAATAACTGTGCTTTCAAAATAGTCCATGCTGCTTCCATAGGGCTTTCCTAGTCCATCCTGGGTGGATGGGAGCTATGTGGTATCCTTGTGTCAATAGCAGAGGTTTGCCTCAGTTGGCAAGGTCTACAGTTGTCGTTTGGCAGCAAGTTGGTCATTGTGTGCTTCCAGCCTTACTGAGGGGAGCTCCTAGGCACAGCAGGTGTATAGTTTTTATAGCCTTTCAGGGGCTAAGCCAGCTGGAAGGTGTGATACTAATGGGAGGTTTTGTTTCTGTAGTTCCTGAGAAGCTGGAGGAAGGCAATGAGAGTAGTAGAGTAAATCAGTAGAGATTTCCTTCTCCAGAGAATGAGGCGCATAAAAGCCCAGCAGTAAGTCTTCACAGGGCATAGACTCAAGCTCTGCCAGGGGAGGTTTAGGTTGGATATTAGGAAGAGATTTTTTTACAGAGTGAGTAGTCAGGCATTGGAATGGGCTGCCCAGGGAGGTGATGGATTCACCATCCCCAGAGGTTTTCAAGATGAGACTGGATGTGGCACTTAGTGCCATGGTCCAGTAATGATGGTAGGGTTGGACTCGATGATCTTTGAGGTCTCTTCCAACCTGGTTGATTCTATTATTCTATGATTCACCAGCACTACCATGTGTGTTAGGGCACAGCCAGCCCAGCTGTGCCCGAGCCTTTGCCCTGGCAGCAGACAGTGCCATCAGAGCAGGCAGTGCCATCACACCTGGCTCTGGGCACGTATGGCACTGCAGGAATGTGTCTGCCAGGCACGCGGTACAGGGCAGGGGCTGCCAGCCACGGGGCTGGGCTGTGTGCATGGAAACAGACACCCAACCCGGGGGTGACAGCTGTGGTGGGCACATCAAGGTTATTCACTAGAGAGGGACCTTATTTTGTGGCTGCACTTTGACAGCAGGAGAAGCAGGCAGAAGAGTTAAGACCCAGGTGATGTTATTGAGCTGAATGGTTGAGGAATATGAATAAAATGGCTAAGTGTTGATTTTATAGCTGAGCTAATCTGGTCATTGGGTAGGAATACCTTCCTATTATTGATGGCTGATATCATTATTGTGCCACCACTAGCTCCTAATGTACTGTAAGTTTTCTGGGCATGTGGCAGAGGTGGGGGGCATGACAGGCTTGTGGGGTTTTCTCACCATTTTTAATCTCTGGAGGGGATGAGGCCATGTCCCTCAGGACTTTATGCATGATAGAGTCTGTATCATAAGGTGGCATTAAGATTGCTTGTCTCCTTGTTGCTCTGGGACTGGGATACCCCTACATGCCTCCCCATCCCTCAACTTCTACCTCAGAACTTTGACAACTATCAACAACAAATTTTGTGACACTTTTTTTTCTCTTTTTTTATCCCCAAGCATCCTCTTTGCAGACATAGAGGGTTTCACAAGTCTGGCCTCCCAGTGCACTGCTCAGGAGCTGGTCATGACGCTGAACGAACTCTTTGCCAGATTCGATAAGCTAGCAGCTGTAAGTTTTCTGTTATAATTTCTTTCCCTCTTGTTTTTATTCTCCTGTTACAAGAATGACATACTGTGCTGGTTCACTGGATTTGTTAAATATTCACTGCCCTAAAAGGCAAGCTATTGCAAGCATGAATATAAGCTGAGTACTTCTTTCTTCTTTATTATTCTTATTTTTTTTAGGAGAACCACTGTTTACGGATCAAGATCCTGGGTGATTGCTATTACTGTGTGTCTGGGTTGCCAGAAGCAAGAGCTGACCATGCACACTGCTGTGTTGAAATGGGAATGGACATGATAGAGGCCATCTCGTAAGTACCACGTTCCCTACAGAGAATCTCGGAGCAAATAGTAGATTCTCTTTCCTGTTAGGTCGTCTTTACATTAACAGCAAGGTAGCCAAACTGGAGAACTCAGGTCAGCAAAAAGGGTGAGCAGCTAGAACAAGACAACAGAGTGCAGTAAAGGTTTGACAGCAGAAAGACATACATTTGTGTCTGTCACAGCCATGTGGCTATTACAGCTCAGTCTCCTGATGAGAAAGGCAAAGGTTACTATAATTACTGGAAGTCTCATTCCCAAAGGAGGATTCCAGTGGTTTACAGAATTGTGAATGCAGAGGATTATTAAGTTTCAGTCATTATTCACTTGTATGTCTTTAGAATAGCTTTTTACTCTGCTCTACTCGGGCCTATCTTAACTAGTTTAACTAATCCTTCTCCACGTGTCTCTATGCCAAAAAGATCAGATTCAAGACTTTCTTACTTCAGTTAAATTAGTTATTGAAATAAAGCATAAAGTTGGTCTGGCACAGACTGGGACAGATCCATGGTCTTTTTCCTTTATTTCCATTTGCTTCTCCATGTTTATTTTTTTCTTTTAAAACCTGTTCTGAAGCTTTGCCTCCTCCTGAGGTCAGACTAGCAACCCTGTTTGTCCAGACCATTCCTGTCATTAGAGAGTAACAAGCATGACACCTCTGTTTAGTTTTATTACTTGGAGGATTGCAGAAAGTGTTGAATATTGTTTGCATCAGACATGTGCTCTCACAGGCCAATTCTTTCAGAGTTCAGAGAGGGAAGATTTATTTGGTCATCCTGAGTGTATGCAAGTTTAGGCACAAAGTTCAGTCAGTTCTGGATGGTAACTGAGCTGACCTTGACTTTACACCATGCCTGCTGCACAGACTCTGCTGCTTTTTCCTTTCTCTTCTGTTTTTCTGTTTTGTGAAGTATTAGTGGTACCAACAGAAAAGCAGATCTCTATGCAGTTCTCTCATTCCATACAGTAAATTGATGGAGTTTCCACTTCAGCTTGATAAAAACTAGAGCTACCTGTTTTCTGAGTTGGATACAAGACATCCTTACCATTTGAATTTCTGCAAGGACATGAACACACCCCCACACTCTTCAACCTCATTTTTGTAACACAAATACATAGGCTGAAGGGCAGTGAGACCCCCAGGAGATCCCGTTCAAAGTGCAATACACCACAGCATTCCCTTGCTTTGTATACAGTGTACACTGTCAGGACTTCCTACCTTTCCTTTCCTGGTTTTAAACTTCGTTGCTTTGCACCAGTCTCCTGTTTGGGTTTGCATGCAATGTGCAAAATCAAAGGAATTGCAAGTCACTAGTTTTCAGTAGCCCTTGAATGAGTGCTATTTCTTTCATGTGAAGTACTCTTAAGTGGCAGGTGACAAAGGGTCTTGTCGAACACGAGAAGCAGCAATTCTTAGCCATCAGCCTTACAAAGAGGATGCTGTGTTCATTGCCCAGAAAGGTCTCACTTTCTGCAGTTGTTGGCCTGATGAAATCCAGAGATCTTCACGTGTTGCTGTGTAATCCCCCACAAGGCTCAGTAACACCAGGAAGTCTAGACTTGATTGATTAGCTGCAACCCACCTTACCTTGGAATTAACACGGAGCTGAAGTGCACTCAGTGTTTGTTTACAAATAGCTCTTCAGCAGCCTTTAAAAGTTGTTTCCACTTGATGTGTAATGAATGCATTTAACAATCTTATCCCTTAATAAGGTGACTCTGTTCTCACTACCCCTGCTTCCCTCCTGCCCCCCTTCCCCTAAGGATCGAGATAAGAGGTTTCACAATTAAGATAACCAATAGCTACTGAATATTTGATTGCAAGTAACAAATAGCTACTGAACATTTGATTGCAGGCTTCACCAACACTGGGCCCTGCCCATAGACTGATTTCATGTGTGCAATAACAGCAGGCAGTGTTACTCCAAATAGGAAAAATTTAAAGAAAACTCTATTCACTGTACTGCTGGTATAAATTAACAAAAAAAAGGAAGATAACAAAGGATATTCATTTGTCTGTAAAGGATAACCAAACTCATTGTTTGCTGCAAAGCCTAGAGAAAGTCACCTTCTCATCAACAGCTCTACTGAGAGAAGCTCCCTGGTCTTGTGTTAGTAGCATGGCTTGGCAGAGGGTGCAGTAGGGTTTGTAGCACCCAGTGGAGGGAGGAACTGCATCTGTGTTGTCCTTGAAAGGGTTATGGCTGCAGCTGTATTTTCATTTCCTCAGTTCCTATTCCTCTCCCAAGTGTCATGGCTGGAGCTCTTTCAGTTTGTAAGCCTGTGTCACCTTACCCATATCAGTTTCCTTTTCCTGCTTGAGAATCTCTGCTGCTTGTTAATAAAAATAATGAATGTCAGTTCAGTGAGTAGATAGTGAAACATAAGATAGGGATCATAAGGGGAAAGGAACTCTAAGAGCAAAGGAGCTGTTTCAACAAGAAGTCATCTTGGTCAGTGTTTTAAGGGGCATATTGCACCATATTGTGATGAGTGAACTAGAATCCAGAATTGGCCTATCTTTAATCATACAATTTCATTAACAACTAAAGCATAAATATTAGAACCGTGTTGTTGTTAGGAAGTTTGGAAGACTTACCTGCCCAGGTGATGTTATTTAGAAAGGACTAGATGAATCTGCAAACTTGATTGGAATCTGAGAAGTATAAAGTACAATTTCATGCTGCAATGAAAGGACTGTGGTATGGGATGTAGGTGAATTTGCCTGGACATTCTGGGAATGATGTGATCAGCAATAACGAGAAGCAAGAGTTGTTCTGATGGCCTCATCAAGACTTTCCTCTACCCACATTTTCCATGTGAACAGATCTTAAAGTTAACTTTTGCCCTAAAAGAGCAAAACCCACGAAGTATTCCAGCGGTCATCTTGGGAGTAAGCTGAGCATCCAAAACCTCATTAAAATCAGAGCTTGAGTATTTGTAGCTGCCTGCTTGGAGTGACTGCAATAGATGTGGTTCTCTGGTTTTGCTGCTCTGACTGCAGCTGTAAGGCCTGTTTGAGCTTTCCAGCTTCAGTGGGGTATTTCACACACATATCATATTTCATCTGTGGAAGAGTTGATGCTTGGTGCCATACAGACAAATTAAGATCTTTGAAATAATTTCCTTTTTCTCTTTGCAACATGCTATTACTCTTAATGAGGCTGAGTGCTGGCAGGTTATGTCCAGCTTTGGTATGGAAATCAGAGATTAGCACTTTATTCCTTTTACTGCCCTAAAGTTAAATTTTTTATGACTTCTCATCTTGACCATGCATTCAGCATACATGGATTTACTCCAAGAGCTCCCCTTTCTAATTAATGCTCTTCTTGGCCAGCCCAGCCATCCAAGAGCAGTACAGCTCATCTGGGTTCGTTCTGTTGTCCTGTTGATGCGGATGAGCAGCACCATGTGCATGTGTGAATAATTTATGGGTCATTATGGATTTTTGTGTTCTGGATGCAAGTTTGTGCTGCTGACTACAACCATGCAGTTGTTAGTGATGTCCCTTTTCCCCCCTATCTTTTTCAGGCTAGTCCGGGAGGTTACAGGCGTAAATGTCAACATGAGGGTTGGAATCCACAGTGGGAGAGTTCACTGTGGGGTCTTGGGCCTCAGGAAGTGGCAGTTTGACGTGTGGTCCAACGACGTTACGTTAGCCAACCACATGGAAGCAGGGGGCAAAGCTGGGTAAGTTGCTTCATCAAAGCTGTTGTGTTTATCCATGGAATTCCCATACCAGATCTGTGAGATTAGTGGCGTGGCTCAATAAATTGGGGTTTATTGCTTGTTTGCTCCAGTACATGGAACCTGTCCCTGACAGGACATGGCTTTTTAGGTGATAACTTTTCAGAGCCTACAAATCTAGCTTGTCTTTTGTCTCGTTCAAGGCGCATCCACATAACGAAAGCAACCCTGAACTATCTCAATGGAGACTACGAGGTGGAGCTGGGCTTCGGAGGGGAGCGCAACGCTTATCTGAAGGAGCACAGCATTGAGACCTTCTTGATTGTACGGTGCAGCCAGAAACGGGTAAGACTAAGCAAACTAATGCAGGTTTAGGTAGTTTTAATAACTAGGTGGTCTCTGACACACCAAAGCAGGGTGAACACCAGCCTTTATAGATGACTCAGTTGACCTTCAGTGACAAAAATTCCTATTTCTCACTCTCACCTTCCAGAACTTTTATGTGCGTAGAAGGGAGTAGCCACCATCAATATAAGGTTTCTGCATCAAGTGCTTTCTGGTTCTCTCACTTGTTTTCAAAATCATGTTGCAGAATGTTAATATAGAGACGTATTTTGTGCAAGTACTTAATAGATTGAAACCACAAAGGTCTCTTCTCTGTGAGATTACAGAGGTGATTTTGCCCACCTGCTCACCAGATAGCTGTGAACACAAAGATTAGAGCAGTTCCTATCATTGCTTTTCAGCCTGTTTCTGAAGATGCAAAACTCTGGCCCACTCTAATGATGGATGATCACCATGACAGTTGCATGAGATCATACCTACTGCTATGACACGGGTCAGGCTGCACAAAATAAGGCTGTTATGGTATTAGTGACTTGAATATGAATCAAGTCAAACTCAAGTGGACTTCAGCCAATATATCCTGATTTTGTGACACTGCCAATAATAGATGTTATCACTAGTTTGTATTCTTTTTTAAAACAGTACACTGTAATACTAGAAAAGGACCTTTTTGGTTATCTAGTTGAGCCTAGCCAATAACATGTCTCTAAATAATTTCTGCTCTAGACACTATTTTGCTATTCACAGTATGGACAAGCATATAGAGATTGACCTGAATTGAAAATAATTTCTAATTTTTTCAAATCTAAAGCAAATTAAAGCCTCCCACAGCTGCAAATATGACTGCCACGAGATTAAATTAATTAGTGTTTGTGACATGTTCCAATAGTATGGTTGATTTGAATAGCTAACACCTATACAGAAATACTTTGCTACTATTGCCTCATTTCCTGAGAGAATGGAAGCCTCAAATCTCCTTAATGGATATTGTGTAAAAAATCTCAAAGAAAATCCCTTATCATCTGCTAAAGAGAGAAGCTGATGCTTTGGTTTCTATCTGCTCATAAGATAAATCTCATTAACAATTGTCAGTCTTCAAAAGAGGATTAGAACTTGCAGTGCAAGATTATTGTTTCCTGAGCATCACTGCCTGTCAGTGGGCCAGCTGATGTATATACCTAAATCACTTCTTTGCTGGGCAGATTTAAGAACATAAGCCAAAATACCCTTATGATCAGGCCCTGTATCCTGGGGTGGAGAACCTATATTGACTTCTTAAATCATGCAGTCACCTAGTTGTTTGCATGTTCTTGTGGAGAACTGGAGGTTTCTCTGGAGAGAAGAGGAAAGCATAAGATCTCAGGGCTCTGCTGCTTGTAGGCGAAAACCTCAAAAACAGAGACTTCAGGGCAGTTGGGACTTGACTTCATTTTTTAACATGGGGCTGTATTTTGAGTAGGAGACTGAACAGAGGGTCAGGAGAGATGTGGATTCCATTCCAGACATAGATTTTGAGGAACCTGCATCTTCATGTCTTGATTTTCCATGGTAAAATAAAATGGGCCATTCTGACTCATTCTTTCACTGCTTTATATGTATTTATTGCATCTCTGTTACATAGCATAGCCCTTAGCTGAAGTCTCTAAGCACTACTGTAATGCTGCTGTAACATGCTGCATCCCAGAGTAGCTAACAACTGGCCTATGTAATTGTTGGTTCAAACTGAAGCATAAGGAATCTACGACCCAAAGTCATGGATATTACATGTTTAGAGTTTCAGGGACTTCTGGTTTGTCTATACTGCTGAAAGTTCCGTGCTCCCATACCTGTTTTTTATCTCTTTGTGAATAGTTTCACAGAACTATAGAAAGGCTTGGATTGGAAGGGACCTTAAAGACCATCTTGTTCCACCCCCTCTGCCATGGGTAGGGACACCTTCCCCTAGACCAGGTTGCTCAGTCCCATCCAACCTCCACTTCCAGGGTTGAGGCAACCACCATTACTCTGGGTAACCTGTGCTAGCGTTTAAAGTTCTCTCTCTGTTCAAAACCTCATTTTCACATGATGTGAAGATCAGAAGTGAGAAAATCTTTCTCCCATAGTCTTCTCAGTCAGTCTTGAGCATTTTGCCTAATGCCAGGCAAAGTTCTAGTACTTCACTTTTTCCTTTCATTTTTGCTTGATTTTAATGATGTCTTGTGATGTATTTAGCCAAGTTTTGAGTTCAGGCTGTTCCAGTAATGGCCATAAAATGTTCACCTAACTTAGTAGTGCGTTCCTGTGAGTCACATCTGGGTTCTTGCTGTCCTCACACACAAGGCACAGGATTTGCACTGACCTGAGAGCAGATGCATAGCTGACCCAAGTAAGTGCCTGAGCTATTCCTCAGTTCACACAAGCAGACTCGAATTATCTGAATACCGTCAGTCCCACAGCCAACAAAACCCAACAATACCATGAGTTACAATGAATATATAAAATGTAATGGTATCTGTTCCATACACTTTCTGCTTACTGTTGCCATGGAGAGCCATAACTTTGAATTTTCTTTTTTTGTTTGTTTGACTTTTTCATCGTGTGAATGCCATTTCTTGGGCACAGAGTAAATAGGAGGAATGTTTAACTAATATTTTTGTTCCAGGAACTCAAACTAGCTTCTTCTTTGAAAATAATTTTTTTTCTTTTGTATTTTTAAGACTGCTGTTAACTGGAATATATTCAGTGGAGTTTGAGGGAGGGAAAGCTAGATTCTGTTTACTCAGTCTTTACATAATATCCCGAGAGCTTAGTCCTTGTTTTCTGTCTGGTACACAGAAGAGTTGCTTTCTATTAAAAGAGAATAAAAATAAGTTTCAAAATCCAGTCTGTTTAGGTTTCTCTCTTCTCACCTCTACCTCCAGATCTGCTTTCACCTTTCTCTTTGCCCTGTCCTGTGATTCTGATGCTCTTGTGGGTGAGCACTTGCCTGTGAGGAAGATACCCCAGAGCAGTGTAGGAGTGACTACTATTAGTGTTATGTTCCCCTAGATAAAAGTTTTCATGTTTCCTTTAAAAAGCTTAGATCCAAAGCTCCAAATTTGTTTTCCTTGTGTTTGCTTTCAATTCCTTAAGCTACACTTTTGTTAATTGACTGTGTGAGATACAAAAGGTGCCCTGCATTTCAATGTAATGTGAATTACACTTATGACTCCTTGTCATAAAATTTACCTTTTGCAAAGTTGCATTATCTCGGTCTGCTATTTATTCTGTGATGAACTAATGTGATTCCTGATAATGAAGTGAAGTTTCTGACTGTGATCTCTAAGGGTCTGATCCTACATTTTGTACACTTGAATATCTCAGGTCTCATTTCTACAATGTTAGTGCTCAAATGTTGGGTGCTAATACCCCTTTTCATCTTATCTGTCAAACAGCACCTCTGCTTCTGTCCTTAGCCAAGTCTGCCATTGCTCAGTTGCTGCCAGATGAGCTAAGAAAAAAAACAAACAAAATCTGCCCTGAGAGTAATAATCATAGAACTGTAGAATCAGCCTGATTGGAGGAGACCTCAAAGATCATCGAGTCCAACCCTACAGTCATCACTAGACCATGGCACTAAGTGCCACATCCAGTCATGTCTGGAGATGAGATAATTGAGTAACTCTACTAGTGACTTTCATCCAGACTAACACTTGCTCATTCAAAACCATCTCCTGCCATTTGACTAGAAACCAGCTCTTTGCCCAACTTCATACTGCCTGACTGTCTCAGCCATTAGTCTCCAACTCAGCACTCTGTCAAATGCTCAATGAGAAAAACAAAGCCAGTGAGAGCTACTGTATATTTTCTGTTTAAAAAACTTGGATGCTTTCAAGGCTGTTATTCCAAGCCCAACATTTGCTGCTCTACAAGTTCTGTGTCATGATCCCTGACTAAATAATGATTAAAATATCTGTTACCAGAACTGAAATTGCAGCTGGCAGTTTTCCCCAGATCTGGGATGAAGTTTGTCCTTCTGACTTCAGCACATCACACTTAAGGTTTGCTTCCAGACGTGGTTTAGTGGGACTTGGCAGTGCTACATTTTTACAGTTGGACTTGATGATCCTAAAGGTTTTCTGCAACCTAAATGATTCTATGATACTATGCTTTGCATTTATAATGCTGTGCTTATGAGCCTTCTTCCCTTTTGCCTCTACTGTGGCAGTAGTTACTGCATGGAGAGAAATAATCTGTTTCTTGAGTTCTAGAGTAATGAATTTTAAATTTCTGTTATCCTTGCATGGTACAGGGTGACTTAGGGTGACTTCTGTCTTTATTCAGTAATTTTCACATTCATTTGGATATCTGTTTCTAATGGAGCTAATACCTTAGCATGGAAGAAATACAGGAATTCTCCAAGAAGATCTTTGCCTTTCCTCCATTACTCACTTTGCATCTTCATTCTTCATCTGAAAATCTATGTTTCCAGATAAACAGCAAATTATCAGCTAAAATTACTGAAGCTGCTGCCCAGATCTTTAGTAATTCCCAAACCTAACCCTGAGGTATTACAATGGACTACACAGCATTACTCAGGACAATGTGTTTACCCTTCTACAGAGTGGTTTTGCTTTATTCTAGTTACACCTTTTTTTTTTCAGTTTACCCTGCAGACTGTAGTGTTCCTAACACACAACTCTGGTCCTGCATCTTCACAGCCTTTTGATCTGCCTGTCTGAATTTTCTTGAAAACGTCTGTCCCAGTCATTACTACTATCCTTTCACATCCCTGCTATTCTTACAGTACTCAATTCAATTACTGTTGTCATATCCAGCAGTCCCAGTTCTTGTTCTGCCCAAGGATTTAGGGTTTGTACAGGTGCAATGTCACTTGGTGGTTGTTGGCAACTTTTCTGCCTTCTTTGAGATCAGGTGCTGCCCTAGTTTGCAGAACCATCACACTACTCTTCCCAGCACTTCTAATCATAGGTAAACACTTTTCTCTGATAAGGGTGGAAAAGTACATGTTTGGAGGAGTGGGAAACAGACCTTAAGGATTTTAACAGTGCATTAGGTTTACAGGTAGTTTTAGTGTCCTCAGCATTGTCAGAAGTCTGGAGAAATGCTTTGCTTTGAACACAAGGAGAAACAAAATGTGCCTGTCAACAGCTGAGCAATACTGCTGACCAAACACACTGTGCTGAGTGCACAAAGTCCGCAAAGGGAAAAATGTTTGTTTATTCCTAATGTCTTTCAATTGCATTAAACATGGGTGTTTCTTTTAACAATAGCAGGTACACAACAGTTTCAGAAGGGATTGTTGATGGTGGCCTTAAAACAGCTCAACAAAACTTTGGCTGTAACTCCTAGAAAAACAATTCTCATTCTTTTCTAAATAACGTCCTGGAACTCCATCCAGCTGAAGAAACAAAATGGTCCTTTAAATGTTGAGCTTGTGACTCTCCTAAAACACAATCAATCTAATGTGATGATTCCTCCATTTAACACATTTAATCACAGCTCGGCAGGGTTCCACTCATCCAGATTTATGAAGGCAATAGTTTGGAGCATGTAGCACTGCAAGAAATATCATTCATATGTCAAGAGGACTTCAAGAGAATTTATAGAATAATATGTAGCTGAATCTGAAAATGGCTGATCCATGCTCAGATTTCACTGCTTTGTTGCACTGATAGTGATCGTTATGTTGGAAAATCCTGTCATGCACTAAAGAAGTTACAGCATTCATGATTCAATTGATAAGTATAAGAAAATCCTAGGTATTTCTGCAGTTTTTCTATAACATTACTGTAGCTCAGTGTGTGGGAACTGGTGGTGGGAACACAATCAAACCTCTGGGAATAAGATTTACAGTCTCTTTGTGAGTCCAGATTTGAAAAGTTCCCACAAGAGCTTTCTGGAGTTTAGCCACTTAAAATCTGAAAAACTCATTGCTGTCAGAAACTTTTGCACCTGCTTATGTTGTTGGTAGTACCTGTAATGAGTAGGGCTAAAACATATCACCACTTCTCTTTATTTATTCTTCTTTCTGGTCTTTTTATGCCTTAGGCAGCCCTATGTGCAAGTTGTCCTCATGCTGTCACTTAGCCAGGAAGAAACAGAGGAGACATCCTCATAAATTCCTGCAGAGAAGCTGTGACCCTTCTAATTCTTCATTTTTAGAGTTTGTTATTATCATCAGCCGCTGAACAAGTGATTTTGCAGAAAATAAATTAGCTCAACTTTTTATAACCTCAGGTTTAAATTTTTTTAATAAGTGTTGATGTTAACAAACTCCTATTGTTCAAGATAATCTGCTAACATATTATGTAATGTGGGAATGCAAAATGCACTGTGCTTGTATATGTCTGTTTTAATCTGATTGGAAGTATTGCTGAAACATAGCTCACAATCTAGTGGAAACTTCCTACAAGGGCAGGAGGAAATACTGCCAGAGTTTGTGCAGCCATGGAAGATTTAAGGTGCCTGACCTCATGGTTAGAAATCGTCTCAGAAGTATATTTACCCATTTGTCCTGCCCTTACCTCAACCTAGTTGTGTCAATAAGCATGTATGTGGTCTTTTATTTCCTTCAAATTCTTCAAGTGATGCTTCAGACTCAGCAGCACTAGCAGCAGGTACAAGGATCACTCACTGGCTGAGAGGGGTAGTATGTCTTTGTGGATTTTGGCATTAAGGCTTTTCTCAGATTCTAACCACTCTAACTTTTATCATCTGTTGGTGTATAGGCATTTGTAAAGTAACCAATATACTCAGCTTTTATGGGTCCCCAGATTAATTTCAACATCTGGATTTTTTGATTCCTTCACTAAGTTGGAGTAAAATGGATTGACAGTAACTTTGATTATTGAAAATTATTTATATTTGCTTGGAGATAATGAAACTATTTCCTGCCAGTTTTCTGGTATCACATCGTAGAAGAAAGAAGCATAACTATGAAAAAGATTGCATAACTAAAAAAAAAAAAAAAAACACAAAAAAGTGCTACAAATGATGGCAGAGACTGTAGCAAGCAGTGACTTTTGAAGAAATAGAACCTAAACTCAACTCAGATCTGGACATCAGCATTACATCACATGAATGTATTTTTAGAAACATTTAAAAGATGTCTCTCCTGGAGGTTATCCAGTGGCTCTGTCATGATTGCTCATGTGAAAGTCAGCTAGTGCCAAGTGGTGGAGTTTTAAGCTCCTGCAGATGAAACAGTGGTGGGTTCAATGTGGGAAGAGGTGATGTGGGAGGCACTTGCTGTCCTGGGGACATGCAATGTGGGAGCACTCATGGTTCTCCCCAGCAAACATCCTGAGGAGCTGACAGCTCCCTTAGGTTTGCTCCCACAGATTTTCCTTGTGAACCTACACTTGTCATCCTGGCTGGGTGGGAGATCATCTTTGCTAGCAGCCCAGGGCTGCAGTGATTACTGCTCCTTGTTGTCACGGGGCCAGTTGGGTGCCTGGTACAGAGCTCCTGTCACATGTGGCACCGTGTCCCAGCTAGTGTCCATGGAGCTTGCAGCTCTACATTCCCAGGAACGTTTGCTGCCAGTGTGGTGAGCTGTGGTCTCATGGGAAATGTTGTCATTGTAGCTGTCTCTTCTTTGCAAGAAAAGAGAAGATGATTTCCCATGCTTGTCAATCAGGCAGCTTTCCCCAGCACTGAGTTTTAGCAACCCTTTTAAAATTTCTTTTAAAAAAACTAATTTAAGGCAGCAGAGCACTTGACATTTAACTCTCTGGTTACCATGGAAATAACACAGGTATTTTGCAAACTCCTGAGAGGTACAAGTTACAGTGAATAGTGGGGAATCAAAATAAATAGGTAGGGAATGCAGACTCCAGGCAAGAAAAGATGCAGACCTGCTTGTATTGTGCCAAAATTCTAGAATTGAAAGCAACTGATGCTTTCTTTTTAAATAACTCAGTTGTCTGAACACTTTCTGAAATCCAAAATTAACTATGTCTAGTTTTTTCTGTAATTTCATGGTAGCCGCAATTGTCTTGAAAAAGTTTAATCTCTCAAGTAATAAACAGCCAAGTTGGAGCTATCCCTACCTTCCAAATTGTCAAGCTATCCAGTGTTTGTCTCTTTTAAGCAGGGATAGAATAATGGTGGGATAGAATAATTTGGTGAGACACTGGCACAGGTTGCCCAGGGAGGTAGCGGATGCCCCAACCCTGGCAGTGTTCAAAGCCAGGTTGGATGAGGCCTTGAACTGTAAGGTCCATTCCAGCCCCTAAAATTCTATGATTCTATGAATTGCCACCCCTGAGTGGCACTTCTGAGTGCCTTCTGAGTCAGTCCAGGTAACTCACACAGTCCTCACTGAGCCAGTCTGCAGTGCAGCCCTTGCTAGAGAAGATTCAAGGGGTTTATCTTGTGCATTAAACTCCCATCTTTCTGCAGAACACATTCCATGTGGGAACCTGCCTGTCTTTTTGGATAGACAGTATATTCAAAATAAGGTACTAATCTGCCTGTTTTTTAGCCTGAATGAAACCTGTCTGACAGATCCTGTGCAAACTTTGCAGTAAGCCCTTATAGCCAGATTCAAAATGAGCTCTAATAAAAAAATCAAAGACTTTGTCCAAACTTCAGGAATAGTTAGTGCCAATGATAAAATCTGAAGCTAGCATTAGGGTGGAGGAGTCCATTTTGTCACACTCTGAAATTCTATTACCTTTAATAGATACAAAGTTGTTTGCAAGATTTGCGTGTTTTCCTTAGCATGTCTGGGAATGTGCTCTTGCAAGTGTGGAAAACTATTAGCTTGCACCTATGGAGAAAGGTGTCCTTTATTCCCATAACTTCAAGGAGCTTCAAGGCTCTTGTTCTTCCACCAGATCACTCTGTGTGTAATTTCTCCTCCAGACTTTACAGGTCTTTTGTTCTTTGAGGACCCTCTATGTTGTATCTCAGCTTGGAGCTGCAATTTTCTATTTGAAGTTATTCCGTTTGATTCAGTTTATTAATAAATAAAGTGAATGTTTCCATTTTGGAATGCTCCCTGTGTTTACACAAGTTATGGTGGTTATTCAGAACAACTAAAGGAGTAAAGTGGTGGGCACCACTTAGGGGCAAGTGTTCTAAAAATTGAGGAGAAGAAAAAAGGACTGGTGGACAGAAGAAAAAGAAATGGTGGACTTGAACTGCTTCTGATCAGTGACCACTTCATAAAGTTCAAGGTGCAAAGCCAACTTTTGGAGTGAGAGATCAGAAGTGAGAGATGCTTGGAGAATGACTACCATGGTGATGTTTCAAAATACATTCTGCATTTCTCTCTTGTTTGTATTTCAGAAAGACGAGAAAGCCACAATAGCCAAGATGAACCGTCAGCGTGCTAACTCCATCAGCCACAATGCTCCACACTGGGGCGTTGATCGGCCCTTTTATAACCACCTCGGAGGTCACCAGGTCTCCAAGGAGATGAAGAGAATGGTAATGCTTTGCTTTATGGACATTAATTTATTTTCTCCTTAATACAGCATTATATATCCCTCCTGCTTTGTCTGAAGGTTTTTACGGCCCTGAGGGCGTTTTCCGAACGGGGGTGGTAAATTCTCCTTTGACTCCAGAAATAACAATAATTGGTACATCTGGAGGTGAGTGATTGTGAGATGAGGCACAAGGTTGTTTGAGAGGGGAAGGGAGGCTGAATGGCACAAAGAAGGCTCTTTTGTCTGGCTTGTCCCACGTTCTGAAAACTCATCCAGGCTGTGTGAGAAGACATGATTATCTGCAAAAATTGCTCAGTAACCCAAGCATTCAGCAGCAGCTGACATATATTTCTACTAGCTCATTACAGACTTCAGTACCTGCAAAGGTTTCTTGCTTGCATTGTCACAGCCAGATGCTGCTCTCCATCTCTGAGCTACATGCCCATGTATAATCATGGGTCCCCAGGAATCATGCTGCTGTGTTTAACTCTCAAGAATACATTCTTAAGTACATGGATTAATTGGCCTAAGGTAGCAGTCGTCTTCATTTCTTGCCCATACCTTTCAGTCTTTCTAAATTAAAATGAACAAGAGCTAGTTACCAGTGCAATTGGACTGAGAGCACTTTTATGGCTTATTTTGCATAAAGCTGAGGATGATATCTTTGTTTCCTGCAGTGAAGATTAAGAAGATAGTTTCTATTAGAATGGCTATTTTTAATAACAATACAAATATTTAGCACTGCTCTAACTGCATGCATGATCAGATTGCTTTATAACCTTATTAATGCTGCTTTGACCCTTTATGCACAGTCAAAAGTGTGTCTTTGTTGCTCATTTTGTCGTCCATAGTCAAAGTTCTGCTCCAGGTCATCAAAGCCTTAAAGGATTCAAGGAACATTTTAACATGAGGTTCAATCCCACAGCTTAAAAATTTAGGCATAGCTATAAGCAACTGCATATAGTGTCTTCTAATGAGAAATGCTGGCACATTTATTAATAGTTGGTGCTAATATTATTCAATCATAGTATTATTTAACAGTGCTAAACTGAATTTCTTAATCTCCATAGTAATGTTTCTTTCATTTCTCAGAACTCCAAATGAGGGTTTGTGGCATGAGCATACAGATAGTGGAGCTGTGCATTTTTTTATGTGGGCTTTTCAATAGGGTGTGCTCAATAGGCATGGCATTATTAGAAGAGACTAATCACACTAGCACATAATCATAATTATAAGTTTCTTTGAATAGCTTTTAAGGGGTACTTGCAGCCTCCTGTTCAGAAACAAGGTGTAAGCATGCCAAATGGTATTATGCTTCTTGGTGTTAATTACAGTTTGCCATGTCTAGCTGGTTGTTCAGTTGGAAAAACATAATTATTTATTGAAATACCAAGCTGAGTCCTAAAATCTTCACTGCCCCTCACTTGTAGGAGGAAAGACTTACCTTCTTTCTTTTTCCCTTATCTTGAACCTTTTCCCTGTAATGCTATTTACCTTTTTGAAAATTCAGCAGTTCAGAAAATCTCTTCCACTCAATCTGCTTCTGTACTGCCTCTTGTATTAAGCTCTTTTTTTGAGAAGCTGATGTTGCATGCATCAGGCTGTTTCTTGAAAACCAATTTAAATCTGATTCAGATGTATTATTTTCAGCTAGACTTTTAGTTGTTCTTGGGGACTATTTTTTTAAAATCCGTTATTTACAGTATTTCCCACTGCTTTATGTTTGAGATGCATTAGTGAAAATGAAAACATGCTGCTCCCCGTGGCCTAGAGACCATTTTAATATCTGCTAAATGGACATTTTATTGATTAGATCATATGAACAATTTCCCCATCTCCAGTCTGAACTCTCCCTGTGCTAACTTCTCATTTAAATATGCATTTCTTTGTACCAGCCAGCTTTGCACAGTGCTCTGTAATCCCTAACATTGTGTTACATGGATGCTGTGTGTGCTTAATGCATGCAGAGTGCATGCTGGCTGCAAATTGCCTGCTTAGGAATACAAAATACAGAGAGACAGAAGGGGAGCAGAACTACAAAGGCTTTTATCGGTGCTCCTCTGGGATGACATGTCATTGATCTTGGTAAGCTGCACCAGCTTTCAAACCTCCTGAAAATGTGCTCTTTGTTCCACATCACCCACCTTTTCCCCAGACCTCTTGCACGTAATTACATGTAGTCTTTTTTCTTGGGAGCTATGCACATGTAAGGTTGGATTAGTCAAAGTAATATGCCAAAGGCAGACAGTGCAGCATTGCCTTTCTCTTGAAAACCTGAAGCTCTTTCACCCTGTCATTTCCAAGCAGGTATTTATAAGGGTAATTGTGAGATAGTCCTCAGGCAGGAGCCAGGTAATATCACAGCAGTGTGCAGGTACATTATATTGATATGTAGATATGAATACATTTAATATGGATGGTTAGAAAGGGCATGGTTTTTGTCACAAATGTAAAACATTTTGCATTATGAGGACAACCATATTTCCAGAAAAAAACAGAGAGAGGTTTTCTTGTGGCTCTACTTACAATTCCCTGAAAGAGAACATTAAAGTTCCCTGAATTGCATTTTTGGGAAGCAACTGTTATATTTAATAGAAAACAGAATGATTTTGGCCATTTTTCTTTCCTGTGAATGCTGGCTCTGGTAGCTGTCTCTATTCTTAGGATATATTAGCAGTAGTCCTAGATAAGACAGATTAGTATTAAAGGTAGCCATATAGTATTTTTTTTCTCCTCCTACTCCTTTTTTGTCACAGCGTTTTGACACAGCCGTGTCTGGACACATCAGCAGTGCATCCAGTGGGGTTTGTGTGGGAGGACAGCCTGGACAGTGGCATGGGGAGAGGTCTTTGGGCCCTGCTTCCCTCCATGTTGTGGCTTAGAGCTTAACCTCCACTGGGTTAAGAAGATTTTCTATGATGTTTCTAGGCTGAGTTTTTCCTTGGACACACAGGAACTTATTCAGGCACTTGCACACATGTGTCTATGCAGCAGTAATCTAAAATGGGCTGGAGAACTGGAGTTACTTTCCTACTCCTGTCCTGACTCACTGGGGCCCAAGTCAGCTGGGATTGCAACTGTGTCAGCTCATCCCATCCTGCCCAGCAGCTCTTCCATCTCCCTCGTGCACTGTTCTGCTTTCCAGACCATCCCAAATATTTTTTCCCTTTCCACTGCTTAGCAGAGGCCTTTCTTGCCATGCAGAGCCACAAGGGAGGCAGGATACATCAATGTTGCCCATTGCTGACCTTGACCCTCACTAGCTGCCAGTGGAGAAAGCCAGTCCTGGGGACTGTGCTGAGCTGTACTGCCAGGGATCAGTGGCTGCCCCTAAAGGACTGGTAAATTTGCAGCAGAGGAAGTTCAGATACAAATGCCCTGGGAGGGCAAAGAGCCTTGCTCTGAGCTGGCAGCCTCTGCTGGAGCCCTGGCCCTGGGAGCCTGTGCTGTTTTAGAGGGTGATGCTGCCAGCATGGAGAGGGTCAAGGGCTGCCTTACTCCCCCTGGATGGGGAGAGGAGCCTGCACAGGATCAACTTCCCGGCTGTATACAGGGTATGAACAGAGCCAGAGCATAGCAGAAGAGCAACAGAGCTGCTTTCTATTTTTATTGCTTTTTACAACTTGTTTTCTTGTTTCCTAAACAAAAGCAATCAGTCCAGGACCAGTGACTCTCTCTGGAAGTGCAGATTTTTGTGCTGTTCATTCCCTCAAGTCTCCATACACTAGCCATGTCTTCCCCACTGTCTCTCTGGTCCAGTTTTTAATTGCAAAAGGGTAAAAAATAAATGGACTTGAAAGCATTTGAGGGTACAGGTATATTTATAGCTATAACAATATTTATACACCACTGAGAAATACTTTGCTTTTCCCAGTATATATTTCAGAGTGCTTTTATAAATATTGATGGATTTTAGACTTCTGGAAATAATGCTCATGTCTCGGTTTTCATCAGCAAAACAAAACTGCTATTAAAGAAAAAACAATTTGGGGATTGTAGTTGACTGTAAATTGAAAGAGGTTTATTGTAAACAGCAATAAAAAGGCAAATGTTGATACCTTACAAAATTGCAGGGCTGTTCTAGATGACAAATGATTCAGTTGTATCTTTTACCCTCCTCAGCATTGTTAAGTTTGTATCTGGAAAACCACATCCAGTTTGGGATTGCAATCCTTTAGGACAATGTGGATGGATTGGAGATAGTCCAGTGGAGAAAACTACAAATTAGCAGTTTCAACAGTGTGACCTGTGAAGAAGTGTCAAAGTATTGGGTTTACTTAGTCTAGAAGGAAGAAGACTGATTAGAACCAACAGTCTTCAAACACAGGAAGGTTTGCAAGGAGCAAAAGTAATAAGTCATTCTCCATGACTGTAAAGGGTAGGATTAAAAATAATCATCCTAATTTGATGAAAGGAAGATGTCAGTTAAGTAAAAACTTGGATGCAAGGATCAGGCTGTATAAAAATCTTGTGGAATTCCTGATTTTCCTGAACAGATTTAAAGTATTTTATTCAGGGGTTTTCAGTCTGGAGGGGCAGCACAAAATCCTCTGCAAAAATAAGAGCAATAACATTACAAAGTCTGTATTAGGAGAATGTATAGGGAATAAAAACTATGAGCATATTATGAAAGGGATAGATAGATAGATAGATAGATAGATAGATAGATAGATAGATAGATAGATGATAGAAAGATTTCAATCTAGGCTTCACAGAGCTTTGTGGCATCGGTCTCCCCATTTGTACAGGAGCCAGCTGTACCCACAATATTTCTGGCAGATATTTGTCCAGCCCTTGTTTAACGACCTCAAAAGACAGAAATCTCACAGTTTTGCTGGACAACCTTTTCAACAGTTTAATGATTTTTCTTGATGCTTTGCTTTGCATTCCCTCACTTCAGTTTTAAACCATAGTGCTGCATCAGCTATTCACAGCAGACGGTTTAATTTGCTCTTCTTTACAATTATCTTCTCTTTTCAAAAATCTTCTCTTATTTGAAGGCTGTTACCATGTGTCTGCATAGCTCTGATTCCTTCATCGAGTTTGTTCCCTAATTGGTGCTTTCCAGTCTGGTGGTTGCTCTTTTCCCCCCTGAGCACTTGCCATTTCATTGATAAGAGTGCTGAACCCAGTGCTGAACCCAGCACTCATACTAAAACTTTATTAGTGCTGAATACAGAATATGTTGGTCATTTTGAGGTCTTTTAACCAGACTTGACAGAGCCTGATGTTGTCTGGCTTCCAAAAATATAAGAAAGCATTAATTGTATCATGAGATCTACTCAGCTATGGGGAGTCCTCTTAAGGCTGCCACAGAGCTATGATATTTATTTTACACTGGCTGGTATAATGGAGAAGCTCAGCTTGTTCCACTGATGCATGCTTTGGGGAAGGTTTGCTTCAGAAACAAGTACCTCTGGATTGTTACAATCAAATCTGAGCTGAGTGGCAAATGGAATTACTGAGCCCAGTTGTAGATGCCTGGCAGATTTCCTTTTATTTTTTCAGCTGCTGGAAAAGTTTAACATTAGGAAGTTTAGAAACAGAAGGAGGAAACCCTGAAGATTGCAGTACTGATTTCAGTCTGACCATGCTTCTGTCATGTCACACAAATTTTGTGTGATGTTGCTTTTAGTTACAAAGTAAAAACTGAAAAAAATTAATAGAGATTATATATGTGGAGGAAATATTACTCCATGCAGATGTTAAAGACATGAGGCAAGGTTATAAAGATGGATCCTGTCTGGTGCAATAAAAACAAGCTCTTCTTTCAGGTAGGCACTGTTTGATCACTTATGGTACTGCACAGAGCTCTGCACAGTCCCCTACATGATATTTGATAGCTTGGTGTTTACTTTCTAATGGAACAACACTCATCTACAAGCCTGGTCATTCAACCATAAAATGTAAATCATTGTCCTATTCCCCTGTCCTAAATCAAACCATTCTTTGCATGTTGCATTGTAAATACACCTCACTCCCTTCCTTTATGTCTTCAAGTTGCCCTTACAATAGATCTTGTTACTTGGAAATCAAAATTGGGGAACAGGTGCATCAGAGGAACAGATGCTGTAGCTGGTTCTTTGCCAATTCCACTGCTCAAACATCAGAAATTAGAAAATTTAAAATAAAACTCAGTAGGGCAAGTTTTCCTCAGCCAATAGTGCAGCCCTATCAAAGAGAAGTGGATTTGAGTCCATGAATTAGGCACTGAGGGTTCACCCTCCTTCTAAAGGTTTCATTTAACTGCAGGTCACCATTATCCTCTTTTCCAGCAATCATCTGCTAAATCTGGTAATTGCAGCACTGACGTCAGCGAAGCTGGACAGGGGCACCCAATGGAGAAGAATTTGACCCACTATTTTTTTGCTGCTATTGTAGTAATCAAGCTCATAATCAAGCAGCGAGAAACCCTCGAGCAAACCTTTCTGCTGCAATCTGCACATATTGCTATAGCCCTGGGAGGAAATTGTTAGTCTAAGCTGGGTTTTATAGAGCCAATTTGGTTTTGCTAGCTCACAAACAGCAAGAGGAGGAATCTTGTCCTGGAATTACACTGTGTGAGTGCTTTGGTGCTTACCTGGAAAGAGGGTTTGTCTGATTCCATGTTCTGTGTGATCTCATATAAATTCTAGTTGCTTCTAGTTGATCAGGGTTTGCAATCACCCTTGATTAAGATCATTAAGAGAGGGTAAGAGACAGAAGTATGCAATAGCAGATCTGCAGCTGCTTTGTGAACCTAGGTGGTGTTTGATAGTTATTCAGAAGTATTGCACTGATAATTTTTCCAACATTTGGTACTCTTCTTAGAGTAAATCATACTCATATGAATTGAGACACTACTAGGAGGTGTCAGACTGGTTCTGAGTGGGACTAAATGAAACCTACAGAAATAAAGATTCAGTTCCCCTTGATTCACAGAAACATTTCCTCTGATGTTCATGGCAGTGTTGCACAGGTGGAGTTGTGGCACTTACCAGAATGATTTCCAAAGCTTCCTAAACCAGACTTTAATGTCAAAAGGATGCAGCTCAGCAGGTTTGGATCTGGTCTTCAGAGAGGGTGAGCAGCTCTGGCCAGTGCCAGTGGGCAATTTCAATTAAGGCTGGTTAGGTTGGATTCATTCTGTCTGCATCTGATTAGAAGGCTATTTGACAGTTTCTGGAGAAGTGTGTTGTGTTTAGCATTGTTTGGAGTGTAGAGATGGAAGAGCAGAGACTGTGGAGCCAGGAACTGATTCAAATAATTTCTAGGACTACTTATTTTTAGGTCTGTTTTGCAAGCTCTGGTAACTGTTCACAAGTGAGCACAGAACCACAAACCATTTCACTTGAAAATGTGACCTTTGAACTGGAGAAATTTGGATCCAGATTTCACAGAAAACTGGGAAGTGTGAGCCACCTGCGCTTCCCAGAGGTGTGAGGTCAGAGGTTAATTAAAAGTAAGGTGGGGAAAACCTATTTCAACCAAAGCAGCCACTTGTGTTCTTTAGATTTAAATCTGATGAACCCGATAAATTCGTTGCATTGGTCAGGTCCAGTTTGCCAGCTGAGGGCTGTCTACAAAATCATTCTGAGTTGAACAAAGTGGAGAATTTCACCATCTGTGAGCAGTGCAGTGGAATGAAAGTATATTTATCAAGTGGGGTGGGCTGCAGAAAGGGAGCACTTCAGCTTTCCTTTTCAGAGCTCATTAGTCTGTGTTCCAGCTATAGCAGACACACTCATCATTTAATCTATTTCATAAACTGGTTTTCTGCCAGTTTGTTGTTCTGCACTTAGATGCTTGTTAAATATCTTTCCTATCAGGCTTAGTATTTTCTGTGCCAGTTCTTTCTGGCCTCTGGTACAGAAATTGTGTTATTTCTGGCTTGAGTGCTTTGAAGTCCTTCAGGTTTGTTTCTGCTTTTACACCTGACAGCATCTATCTTTGTAGTCTTGTCTTTTTTACTACAGGGACCAAGCAGAATGTACAACACTGCTGAAAACAGATGTGAATAATTAGTTTTGTGGTGGGCCCAAACCGGGTTTGTTTTTTTACCCACATCCACTCTTAGCCTGTCACCCTCCCTTTCTGTTTTCCATGGTCACTGCCTCTGTGAAGCACCTTTGCTTTACAAGTTGACCTGAGCTCTTACAAAGCTGATTTTGTCCCTAAGTCCAAAGTTATTTCTATTTCTGCTTTAACATCATATAAGTTCAATTTTGACTTTATTCCAGAGACAAAAAAAGGGCAAGAAAAATTAGTTTCTTTGTCATTTTTACTCTTTCTATCTTTGCTGGAGTTGGGCACTAAGTTTTTAAGGTAGAATCCACGCTTCCCACCCACATTGCCATTAAGAAGGTCGTAGAGCTCATCAGCCCCTCTACTGTCTTATTTTTGGAGTTAAATGGAAAGTTAAAAGGATATAAAGTCTATTCCACTTTTCTTTGCATATTTACAGTATGTTAATAATTGCAGCTAATGTTCTCGAAGTTAGAATTATTATTTCTAATCGTTCTTGATTTGGAGTATTATGGTATAGCAGTCAGCTTGTCATGTCTTTGACAAACACTTTATCATTCTATTTAAGGAATCCGTTTTAATCTTCAAAGAAAAGGGCTTAGCTAATTTAGAAGTCAAGCAGAGAGATGGCAGTCATATGAGCTTTTAGCACAATAGATATTCATAAAATAGCCCCCATAAAATAGTAAGCCTTGGGGACAGATGCAGTAATATAACATTCCCTCTTTTTTCCCTCCCGCACATGTCTACTCCCACTGAGGATGTCATTAAAAGTAAGTGCTTGTAGATTCACAGTCACCTGACCTGCCATAAAAAATAAGGGGTTTTTAATAATCTCCTGTAGAAAGGAAGGGCAGAGCCTTTAAGGGAGCTGATTCAGCTGAGTTTGGGTTAATGTTCCTGAAGCCAGAGAGAGGACTGTCTTAGTCTCAGAGCAATTATTAAATGCTATTACCTTTACTTTTGCAATCTGATGGCAGAGTAATACAGTCTCCTGGGGGAAGGAGAAAAACTCCAGTATCAGGGATATTTAAAATGAGACTGAATAAAAAATGCATAAGGTCCTATATGCAGCAGTCCATTAGCAGTGCACTGTGATAAAAACTATCTCATGCCTCATGGTCCCTTCTAGAGGAAAGGAATTTTGACCTTAACAAGGGCTACTTTGTCATCATGATTATGGAGCTATTCTTGAACTCCTGTGAACTCGTATCTGTCTGATTCTTGTAGCCATCACCACTTTTGCCATTTTCATCCCTGCTGACAATTTCCAGCCTTTTCTCCATAGCACCTTAGAAAGCCATTGGCATTGCTTCAGCCTGCTGGGTACAAATCCATAAGCAGTCAAGAGGGGATTTATATACTTCACTCCAGGAATTGGCTGTTTCTTTCCCAACCCTGTTACTCCCTCTCTGCTGAACAACAGGCCCCTCATTTTTATCAGCTTTTTTTCCTCTGTGTGTTCAGATTTCTGTATGTGTGTGTGCAGAAATGCCAATTTTGATATATCTTTGTGCAGCTCCAAACCTGCTCTATCCCCAAACAGGCTGAGTTTGGGTATACCCACCCTGCAGGGTGGGCAGGAAGCACAGACAGGTGACATCAGTGTTACTGGAGAGTGGCTTTATACACATGCTCACATCACAGCCTCCATTTTTTCTCTTTCTTGCTTGAGCTTGGAAATTTGTCTACCAGATGATGAGCGTGTTACTCCTTTAGGAATGAAGGCAAATCCACGTAGACCGTATTTCTGCAGGGTGGATTGTGGTAGTGTTTATCCTGTGTGTAACACAGCTCATTGCAGTCAATATGAGCAGCCCTATACTGAGCTCAAGGGCTTTAACTGGAGCAAAGCATCTGAGTCCTGAAGATACTAAACTATTTGCCAGCTGTGGAGAAGTAAAAAAAAAAAAAAGACCAAGATGTCATTTGTGCCCAAGCCTTGTGCAAGGGGAAGGAAATAATTTAAGTGCAGATTTTTCAATGAAGCCCATGAAATAGGAGGAGGTGAAAACACATTAACCAAAACCCAGGGGGAAATCTTCCTCCCAACCCAAAAGAGGACGAGCAGTGTGACCCTGTGTGTGTGATCATCTCCTCTGCCTAAAAGGCTTCTTGGTATGTGATTGAAACATTGATGCTTTAGTGAGCAGGGAAGAAAATCTCTGGTCACAACCAGATCCTAGAGGTGTATTTCCTCTACATCCTGGCTAAGTCTTTCAGTGCAGATAAGAAAGCTCTCCTGTAGTAAATGACCAGTTTTTAAGAAGCTATGTTTGAGGATATTTTTCCTAAAATAATCCCACAGACCATTCTCCATAACAATTCCATTCTTGGCAATTCTGCTTGAAGAATCTTTCATATGAAATGGGAGCGTTTGAAGTGAATCATTTAATTTGCTTAACTTAAAGAGGTTCCTACTACATTTAATTTTAAGCTGATTCTCTCTAATTAAAGTTCAAGTCACTCTTAAATATTTAGCCTCATTAAATGAAGATCCAGGAAATAAAATGTGATAATCTTTTCCTTTTTTTTGCTTAGTCTGAAATATGCCTTTTTTAGTTTTTAGTTTTGAAACACCAATTTAATTTGAGCTACCAGTATGAATAATTTCCAGAGTTTCAAGTACAATTTAGTATTTTAATTAGAAAAGCTAGATCAATGAATTTTCTATTACTGTAGAGACAGTTTTGCTGAGGGAGAGAAGCAGAGCAGAATCAACATTCATGCTGATCAAGTGATCACCTCTATAAATGATCTATATATACAGCCTATATATTTTTCCACACTTCATAGAATCATAGAATTTTATGGGTTGGAATGGACCTTAGAGATCCTCTAGTCCCAACCCCTGCCCTGGGCAGGGACACCTCCCACCAGAGCAGGTTGCTCAAGGCTCCATCCAGCCTGGCTTTGAACACTGCCAGGGTTGGGGCATCCACTACCTCCCTGGGCAAACTGTGCCAGTGTCTCACCAACCTCACAGGAAAAAGCTTTTTCCTAATAGCTAACCTAAATTTCCCACACTTGAAATGCTGGGGAATTTTTTGAGGATATGCTTGCTGAGGTGTTCCAGTAACTTGACCTAGTTGGCCTGTATCCTCAAACTTGTGCATCTAGAAGACAGGAGTGTGAGAGCTGTGCTCAGTTTCAGCATTTCAGTGGGATGGATAGTTATGCAGCTGTCCTTGAAAATCAGACCATTTTAGGGGACTCTCCCACTGCAGTCCAGTTCCAGTCCAGTTCCCATGTGGCTAAGCTTGAAAATGTGAACTTGATATCTATCTGATAAGCAAGTACTGGCTGTTTTCTCATCGGTTCCCTCTGCTGACTTCTTGGCTGGTAGCTATTCATGTTCAGTTGATTTTCTTTTTTTTTTTTTCCAGCCTAACTGACTATGACACCAGACAAATTAGTGAGCATTTTGTCTCCATGATTAATCCGTGAGCTCTCACTTTTGGCACTTTGTTGTAGGATTGCTTAGAGGATAAATAAATAAATCAATCAGATATTCCTGACAACTGTAAAATAATTCAGCACAAGTAAAAAGCCACGCAACAAAACGTTGAATGATCACTTCATCACTCTTTAGTGTGAAATCAGAAAGTGCATGTGTTTTTTGGCTTGGATAACTGGACATGACAACTTTGAATCAACATTACTATTTCATTCCTCCCATTGGATCTGCTGGTGGTTGTTCATGGGACTGAGAGACTTCCTCTGCCTGAATTTCTGGTGGGTTAGGTTGGAGTTGCCATTTCTATTTACCAGTGTGGCTTTAGCCTGAAATGGAGTATGTAGAAATGGCAATTGCTCTGTCAGTGACTCACAGTCCTGGCTGCTGACCTGAGTGACAAACCCCACTGTTTCCCTGTTGCAAAGCTGATGCTGTTCAGGGACACTGTGTTGGCTTTACTTCTGCCTCTTGCCATGTCACCACATTGCTAACTAGTTGCAAGGGCAAAATCTGTTCTCATTTAGTATCTGGTCAGTGTTTGTTTCTGATGGTGTTGGACAAGGTGGCTGTGGGAAGACTTTTGCCCAAAGATGTTTGCTTTTGTACAGTCAGGATGGATCTCAGTTTGCTGTCCCCAGACTGGCTGCTGCTGCAGGTCCAGCAGCTGCAATATCCTCACATGCTCTGAGCAGTTTTGGCCTGAGGGCTCTGGGAGAAAAACAAAAGCAGTTCTTCCTATCTCCCAGCTACATTTGTTTTGTTTTGGAACACAGGGTACAAACTCTGTGCCTGAGTATTTGACCCTTCTTGTCAAATATACAACTTTTCTTGACTACAGTTAAATTTAAGCCAAGATGTCAGAGGGCAGAATTTGTTTCAGTCCATGCAAAATGACCATTTTGATGCAATTTGGTCTGTGAGGTATGTTAATGCTAAACATACAAACTAATGCCTCCATACATAATTTTCTCTGAGGCCTTCTAGCCACTTAAACTATGGATGACTCATAAATACATACACATAATCAATTCAGGTGGCCCTCAAAGAATGGTGACTATTTGGGGTATTGAAAATATTATTTATTCCTGAAATCTTATTCATGGAAATGTTCTGTGTGTGCATGTGGTGAGGGAGGAGCAATGAGACCCCTGGAGTTATTCAAGAGTTAAAAACCAAAATGCATTCATCACCCTTAGCCAAGCCCTGACATAAAGAGGTGCAATCTTGTTGAATACTATGGTTGACTTGTGTTCTGAGATTTGTTTCAAGTAAAATACATCCTCATTTATAATATCAGTACTATTTATTTCCATTGTATGATTTGTGATGGTGACTGCAAAATAGAAGACACCTGAAATAAAACGTGCCAGCAGTCAGCTGAAGCATTTCCTTTATCTCCATTTCCATGAATTTATTTCTGAAGGCATGTGTTGTTCCAAAACTGCTCTGTCTGCCCCGTGACACGGCTGCACAAAATATTGTTGTGGGTGGGTAAAGCTGTCCATCCACACCTAACAAATGAGCACCCTGAAAACTCCCCTGGGAAATGCTGTTCTCAGGATACTTTGTGTTCTCAAGGTCAGCCTGTTTGCTAACCCTTGTGCCCTTTTCCTTTCTTTCAGGGTTTTGAGGACCCCAAGGACAAGTAAGCAAATTTAATTCTGTCATACATTGTTATGTTTACTCATTTGGGATTTTTTTTCTCATATTTTAAAAAAAAAAAAAAAAAGACAAAAATTGATGCCCAGAAGCCAAGAATAATGCCTGGACTCCCTAGAGGTTTCTCCTGCAGGGACAGCCAGTTGAGGGCACAGGATTGACTGATGTGCATTCAGAGCAGCCACTGCCCTCAAAACATTTATTTGTTTGTGTGGTTCTAACTTGCTTTGGTAATTGAAATGCTTTTGCTGCATTTCCACTCGTTCCAAATATTCTTCACTATTTGTGTTTTTGAAAATATCCCAAGACAAAATCTTCTTGTAAAGTATATCAAAGTGTTGGACATCTCCAATAAGAAAAGTTTATGTATGCAGTGAAATGCATGTTTGGTTTCTGAGTTTATTTGTATATATTTTATATTACTCATTATTGTATATGACTTACTTCTATATATAAAAATGAACTCAGAAGTGATAGCTTGTTTGAAAAAGTGAATTCAAACTTTCATGCTCTAAAATATAGACACACTTAAAGCAGCATTTTCATTTTTTTCATATAGAGCTTTGAAGAAATGGTTAAAATAACAATGTAATGACAGTGGTGTTTTGAAAAATTGCCTTTGGAGGAAAAAAACCCCAAATGTGTGTACTTTTTAACTTTAATGACTGGATATAACCAAAGCATTTCATGTACTGAAGGT
>NW_008689980.1:54549-56472 GCF_000695815.1 Acanthisitta chloris | reverse complement strand
ATGGCATTAATTCTAAGCTTCCAAGATAGGCAACAGTAGAGGAGACTGATGCCTAAAATATGTTGCTGTTTCTCCTTATCATGTTTCTCAGGCTGCTGGTCAGGGCTAAGTGGACTTGTGTGAGCTGGGACAGCTAAATGCCTCTGTGGGCTCTAAGCATCCAGCTGTGGGAAAATTCACTTTATGGTGGTTGAGCATTGAGAGCAACTGCCTAAAAGGACAAGGAAAGTGATGAGTTTGAACATGGCAATATTAAGAGTCATTCTCTCCTTCCCTTGCCCTTCACTGCAAATTTGATTTTCATAACATTTAGCTCTGTGCCACCCTGGGATGTTTCACTGGTGCCACAGCATGTCTAGGGACAGTCACCAGGGCTTCCTGTTGTATCCATGGCTGATGGGAACTCAGTTGATGTTAGATATGCTTTGGACAGAAAAGAACTAACGGATTACAGAAAAAGTAATTTGTAGGAATATCGAAATTTTCAGTATCCCTCATAGCTGAGCCATGTATTTGCACTGTTGACTCAGTGTGATGCCAGCTTTCTATATAGATTGCAGGATTTTTGCATTTCTGTTCAGCACCAAAAGAAGCTCCTACTTGCCTCAGATTCTCTTTATCCAGAAATCTGTTTAACTCAAGTACAAAGAGTTGGCAAAAATCTCTAGCAGAATAGGTTCATGGTGGTATTAGTTACAATCAGATACCTAAACTCTGTCAGGTAGTAACCAAGTGCCTTCCATGCAGAAACACTGAGTTTCAATACTCTCATCTTGCAGCAAAGGAAGATGTAGGCACAGTGCATCTCTGCAAACAAGACCCAATACTTAGTGCCTGAATGCAGATCGAGTTATTGACACTAGACATGGAGCATTTAAAATTATGGCATACATGTACTGCTGGCAGTGGTCACACTCTTCATTTGCAGAATGTAATTAAATCAGCAGAACAATTTTGGACCACTCCGAAGCCAAAATCTCTGGGTTAATTTGTAGCTTTCACATTTGCAAGCAGAGTGCAAAAGTTGCTCCAAGCTCTGTTCATGCTGTTCTTGTCCCTTGCAACAATTTTCTGTTGTCTGCATTTGGAGACATCTTGGCAGTGCTTTTAAGAGCTGTTTCTGGAAGTTTCATGGCAGCCTGAAATCCTTGGTTTTTCCCCTCTACCACACTATCAATATATAAATAGGCATTTCAACATATCAATTTCATTGGTTTATGGCAGTATCTCAGCTCTGACTTACAGGCACTGCCTTCAGGGCACTCCTTAGCATGGGGAACTTTTGTATTTCAATTTCAAATTGCATTGATGCAAATGTACCCAAACCTGCTGTACAGTTACTTGGTTTGGGTACAACTGGCTGTGAAAGTCACCAGAGCAGCTAGGTCTGTGCAAGGTGACTAAGCTTCCCTGCAGTCTATGTGCAGGTGGCTGCTCACTGCCAATGTCCCACCAAGGCAATTCAAAACCTGCAGGGGTATTACTACACAACCTGCAACCACAGAAGTTACTGTAGTATTAGAAATAGCCTCAGCAGTACAATGACCTATTAGAAACCCAAAGGCAGCTGAGGTCAGAGCCTAAGCAGGCCATTTCTTCTTCTCTTTGCATCTTCCTGAGTGACACTTTTAGACTGGAACTTGAAATTTAGCTGCTCTCAGCCAAGATGCTGAGCTGACTCTTTTGCTTCGGTTCTAGGGGAAAACATATCACATCTCTCGTGCAGGGTGTGAAATGGCTAAATGTGAATGACCCAAATGTGTACATAACTCACAGGATCTTGGAAGACATTCTGTAAATACGAAGCCTAATGATTTCCTTGCTCATTTTTATGAGCCCACAAGACATTGTGAGGACTGAATGAAAATAAGCAGCATCGCCTTGAGTGCTTGAGCAGATGTACTTCCTCTGAGGAAGCATCTA
>NW_008689980.1:41816-54529 GCF_000695815.1 Acanthisitta chloris | reverse complement strand
GTAGGGAAAAAACACTTTTATTTTCAAAGTGGAATATATGAAGTTCAAGGAATTATAAATAACTCTAGAGCCCAAAAATAAAAAAATCTCTTCCCCAACCCCACTGAGATACTAAGGTTGGCTAAAATAGAGATTAAACCCTAAGACAAACTAGGTTTGTAGTTGCTATGTGGCCACTAAATAGATGTCTCTGGTGTGTCATGACCCAGGTGAGGTGCAGACATAACTCACTGCCTGGGGCAAAGAGTGGTGGAATGGAAATGGAAATCAGATGGACCTGATTTATTTTTCTCTTGGCAAGAGGTGCATGGAAGAGTTGGGGTACAGAGGGCTTCCTAAAATCTGATCTGATTTTGCAGAATCCTTTGAAAGAGCCTTTTTATTGGAAAGGGACCTTTAACTTTTCAAACAGAGTCACATTTTGGTTTGCAAGCTGCTTTGAGAAATCTCTGCTTCCAGCACAGTGATACCTGTAGGAGCTCCCTGGCTCCAACACAGAGTGCATTGTGTGCTCTTGTGCAGTACAAATAAAGCTGAGGAAATAAAGCAGTGTAACTTTTCATCGTGCTTGTCAGACCCTGGGGTTTTTCTCCAGAGTGCCTAAAGTGAAGGTCACACAACACGAGGCCTAAGTTGCTGTGCCATCATGGGGTTTGCACATAGAAATAGTTATCTGCTGGAATATGCCCAGTGCAAGTAATTTCTGTGGATAACTGTTGGCGTATCCCATGGATAACCTTGGCAATAATGCAAGCAGAGCAGAACAGCAGCACTTCAGGATTAGCTTTTAATTTCTGCCCATAGCTAGTTGGAAGGCAGGGCATGGAAGTGACAGCATCAAGTCATTAAAATCCTGTTAGATTTTAAAAATAACTAGGGTTTCAGGAGGTGCTTCAGGTTTCCTGATGCTCAGTGCAAGATGCCTCAGGATGATCAAGAATTTACAGTGTTATTTTTTTTCAAGTTTTTGAAAATCAGCCTCATTTTTCTGAAGCTGTAGCTGTAGAGCATCAGGAAAACACTGACACTAAAGATTATAAGCAATCTAGAATTTTTTTCCACATATTTAGAAAGCGGAATCTAATTTGTATTTTTTTCATTTTCTGCATTTTTCTTTTGCAACCTTTCCGTAAGTAAGTATCTTGTAAACAAAAAATTTTATCTGGTTTATGCATTGTACTCATAAATAACTGTGTGAAGAGGAGTCAGGCAACTTTTATTTCCCCAGACGTCTGTTCTGTAAACCATTTTTTTCCTCAAAAAGAGTGAATTTTCAAGCTTGGAATTTTTTATAGTAATATTTACAGAACTTATTAGTAGTAAGCAAGAAATATGAGTGGATGCATAAATCATTTTGCCAGTTCAGGCACTAACAGCAGAGCAGTGCAGGGAAGATAAGTCAGAGGACTAGTGGAAAAAGACTACTGAGTGGTTTTAGAGAATGAGAGATAGTAATGAGACCTTAAGGCAAGAAAATGGATGTAGTGTAGAAAAAGGGCAAGCAAATTGAAGCCTTTCACTAATGGACTCAGGACTGGCAATGAGCTCTAGAGCTGATATCATTTTCCCCTCTGCTCATAATCCGTTATCCAGCTTGAAGCTGTCATAAGCAAAATGCCATTAACCTCCAGCTTGTTATACAGTGGAATGATAACACATGGTGAAGAAGTGGGAATTATCTTGTCCTCTTATGCTCCCTTTTCATGACATCCTCAGGAACACACAGGAAAGTATGAACCCGGAGGATGAAGTGGATGAGTTTCTGGGCCGTGCCATCGACGCCAGAAGTATCGATCGGTTACGCTCTGAACACGTGCGCAAGTTCCTCTTAACATTCAGGGAGCCTGACTTGGAGAAAAAGGTAATGTTGTCTAAAAATCGTTGCAGTGTGTCAGGCAGGCTTGTTATGAGTTTTAATTCTCCTTGCATAAGGTCAATCTTTTATATCTGTAGGTAAAGGTAGAGTTTGGGTGCCGAAGGTGGGGTTGTGGTCTTAAAAAATTCCATGCTTTGTGGAAACCTTACTCTGTGTGTCCCTAGAAAGTCACAGTCATCTGAAGGGAGCACTGGCCAGGAAAACCAAGCCATTTCTCTCAGACACACATGGATATGCAATGATGAACAGTAACGGGAATCCAGAATAAGCCAGATTGTTTCTCTGACTTCAAGGCACCCAAACTGGTTGCAGGCACCCCATATCTCCCTCAAACCACCAGAGAAACCCAATTCAGCCTGTCTGAGCTCTGAATCACTTCTGGAGATTTCCCTGCCCTTTGTCCCCCCAAGTAGCCCCAGGTTCCATTGGGGTTCATTGGAATGCATTCTGTACTCTGATCATCTCTGGGAGCCCATTTTAAGCAAAGAGTTCTCTATCCCACAGATGTGAGAAAGTGGAGTAACAGACCTAGTGCTCCCAAATAGCTGATTGCTTCCTGATTTGGTTTCAGATATCATTGTTGTGAGGCTAAGATCGTTTCCATTTTCCTGACTATTTAATAGAGACAACAATCAGTTCTAGATGGCTGCAAAGTTAAATTCTTTTAAATCTGGAGGAACCCAGATGCTATTATTAAAGGTACTATACAAACTGCTGGTTTTAATTGTCCAAAGAAAATCCAAGCACAGATCCTTGGGATGCTTTGGCAATCTTCAGGTTAATCTCATTATTCAATGGAAAAAACTTCATAATAAGTTTGCACTAATTATGTTAGAATTTTATTTAGAAAGTCTTTCCATTACAGGATTGACAACCTGCTGCAAAAGCAGACCTGTGCAGGATTTACAGCTGTTCCATGAATCAGTGTGGGACTGGATAAAAGCTCAAGCATGTAATTTTCCCCAACTCCTTCCCTTCAATTTTGTAGCTGAAAACTGCTAGGGAAATTAGCGGTTCACCTGTTCAGAGCACCTTTTATTTTGTGGTTCAAACATTGAGACCATCTGTACTGAGAACTGTGCTTGAAGCTAAATAAAGCATCTTTGGGAATGGGAAGCAACTCCCATGTGACCGATATGTTGACAAGTAGTTGGAAGGAGTGACTGTGTGAAAACCACAGCATCCTCTCACTGTCGTTCAAACAAATCGAGTCATCTGCACAAAACGCAAGGTTTTCTCATTAGCAGCATTTGGCCCTGCTGGAGGAAACTTCCCATGGAAGAAGTTTAGGTCTGACAACAGTGACCTGGAGTCTTGGTCTCACTTAATCCATTTCTGCTCCTCTTGTGCTGGGGGCAGTTGATGAATCCTCTCTCCACCCAGCTGTGTGGGTTTGTTCTCTGACCTTTGGGTCTTACAGTTTGCCCAGGGGGAGGGGGAGTTTGTAATGTTAGTTGCTTCCTACCAGCACTGCCTCCCAAGGACCTAAACAGAAGCTAAGTAAGAAGTTTTTGTGTAGAGAAGGCAGCCAGCCAAATTTCCCACTAACATAGCTGTTTGTGGTTTTTTGCAGTACTCCAAGCAGGTGGATGACAGGTTTGGAGCCTATGTGGCTTGTGCCTCCCTAGTCTTCCTCTTCATCTGCTTTGTTCAAATCATAATCGTGCCACAGTGAGTACCCTTTCATCCCTTTGCTCCCATCTGCTTCCCTCCTCTATTCCGGCCTACTTTTCTTTGTTTTTTTCCTGAGAATTCAGAACACCAAGGGGAAGAGAAAAAAACCTTAAATAATTCATGCTGAAGTGATGCATGGTGCTTATTGTTTCCACTCATTTCTACTGCAGATTAAAACCTCCTCACTGGCATGTGAGAATTCTGTTTTCCTGGTGAGATTCATCTTATAATTTACCTCCATTTTTAGGGATTCAGTTCAGCACATTTATAAGCCTGTGCAAAACAAATATCACTATGTAGGAAGGATTGCCTACTGAGGCATAGTATGCATTCAAACATGAGGTTAGGCTGTCCTCTTGTCTGAATGCAGTGGGACAGGGAGGTGAAAAACCCATCACAGCCTCATTGCTTGGAGCACTGAGGTCTCAGGGTCTGCTTAACAGATGAGGCATAATCTCTCATACATTTATTCTTCTGGACTCAGAGCAGCAGTGCAAGAAGAGAGTTAGAGAGGGAGTTGAGCTACACATGCCTAAGCTTTGAGTGGCTCACTCCAGATTTAAGAGTTGCAGTCATTTCTTTCCCCAGACAAATTGGCATAAGCTCCTCAGGGCTGTGGGGCACAGTGCTCTTGGACCACTGCAGTGGTCTGTAGCTTTGTCTGCAAGGCACAGCATAACCCACTAGGTCTTTTCCAGCAGTGAGCTCTGCAGACATGGGATTTCTTCTCAAAGAGTTCTTAAGAAATCCTTTAAAACCACACCATGTGGGCATTTCCTGTGTTCTGGTTCAGTGGCAATAATATATCATTCACTGAGCAATGCTGTATTGGAAATTAATATGAAGCTAGTAATTTTTAATCTGAAGAACAAGAACACGGAAGCTCTGAAAATGCTCCAAATTTATCTTCATTACAAGAAGACAAAAAAATTGCTTAAAGAGAGCTCCAGTACTATTTTATGCCATTACAACTGCTTTCTACTTCTGTTCATACCACAGATCTTTTTGGAGTAGAGATTGGTTTGTAGTGCTCAGATCAGATACTCAGAAAGTCACAAAAGCAGCATAGTCTCATGCTTGGCATTCCCTCTCCCAGGCAAGAGTGCTCACAGGAAGACTGAATCAGCAAAATAACATCAGTACACATGCAGTGTGTAAACAGACAGGTCTGCTTTGGGAAACTGGAATTGAACCTGAAAGAGACTCAAAATGGAAACTAGATCATTCCCAGCAATTAATGCATTGTTAATTATGCCCCAAAATGTTCTTTGAGAGTAACTGGTTTAGCATGGGATTGCACTTTGGATCTCTGGATATTGCTGCCATGACTTTACACCTGCAGAGACCCTCTACCAGCCTTGTGTGGCTCATCAAACTCCCGAAGCAGCCACTAAACTGTCTCCATAAAACCCAGTTTAACATTTAACTGACAACTTGACAATTTCTGATGTGTGGCAACCATATGGCTGCCTCCTTTGTATTAGCAGGAGCCAATCCCTTATGGCAGTGTGGTGTAAATGTCGTGCTGCTCGGTCTCCTTCCACGCCGCCCATAGGGTGGTGGGTGGTTGGGGTTTTCTGCAAGTTCTGAAGTGTCCTTAGTCAAGTCTGGCCTGTCTGAAAGGTGACATGGTCCAAGGGTAAATAAAATTCCATGTTTTAACTGCAGATCAGATATACTTTCCTTCACCTTTTGGTTTGTTTTTCCTTAAATTTCAATTGCATAGCTTTTGTCTTTTATTGAGAGTAACAGTTAAGCAGCAACTGAAGCCACAGGTGTATATGTGTCAGCATCAGAGCTTCATGAAAGGCACACCATGGAATTTTAATCTGAAACTAGAGACTGAATGGCAGTGATAATTTATGATGATGAAGAGGAACAGCTTTAACGAATTTCACAAAGGCTCAAGCAGTGAATTAGCAAGCACGATTATCTTAGTAGTCATGAGAGAACACAGAGACCAGCTGGCTTTGGTGTGGTTGGCCTCAATGTCACATCATAAAAATACTTCCTTTAAATTATGAACAAGGCTAACTCCTGGGAGGAGGCCTATCCTGTCACACTGAGACCAATCACCAGGAAATTGGTGTTGAATATCTTCATGATTAAAACAGATGAAAATGCTTAGTACAAAGTTGGCCCCGAGATCCTCTTTGTACTTCAAAGCTGGGAGGAGCAGGAACTTCTCAAGCTGGCCAAGCTAAGGCTCTTTTCCATGACTATCCTCATGCTGTGGTTGCTCCCATTCCATGCACAAGACAGAGCACAGAGAGTGGTGCCACAGAAACATTCCCTGTGCAAGGACAGGTAGCTATTCCTGTTGAGACTATTCCCACTCAGCTGCATTGCAGCACTCAGCCCACCTTCCTTCCCAGGGGTGCTCAGCCCACACCAGCCGGGGCCGACCTGACATAACAAGTTGTTCTAGCACCTCCTCTGGCTCATGAGAGATTTTCCAGTCCCACCACTGTCTCCCTGGCAGGAAGGTGATTTCTATAAAAGATGCAGCATCCTCTGTTCCGCAGCCTGCGTGAGTAATTCTAAATAGGACAGAGTAGCTGTTGGTATTCAAGGCACCTTGTGTCTCCCACTGCTATCCTAATTGGAAAGTCTGTGCAGTGTGTCATAGCTTATACAAATGTGTTCTGGGGAGCAGAGCTGTGGCTATTCTATTTGGTGTGCGTTTTAAAAAAAAAACCAACAAACCTCTCCTTGATTTCAGTTCTACGTTTATGCTGGGGTTTTACCTGACCTGTTTCCTGATCCTGACCACAGTGGTGTTTGTTTCAGTCATTTACTCCTGTGTAAAGGTGAGTACTGTGGTTTCTTTGTAGAGTCCTCTGCCTAAGATAACTGGATGAGCGATCTGTTTCTTCAGCTAACAGAGCTTGTTTTGTTAGCCATCCTTTCCACACTATGTGATAAGGGTTACAGAAAAAGCCTTTGATAAGGCAGAATGAACTGCAAACAGATGTTGGGGTTGGCATCTCTTTAGCTCAGCAAGAAGTAATCACTCTGTGGATCTGCATGTCTATTAAGTCCCCTGCAGGCACTCTGATATTGATGTAAGAAGAACACATTTTCCAATGTGGAACGAAACACTGACCATTCGTTTCCTCCCTGTAAACTTCCTGCCGAGTCGCTGTGTACTGGCCCCTGCTGCATATGCATGTTTGGGTAGGCAGATAATCAGAAGCAGAATATCATCAAGGAAAAATGTCATGGAGGGAAGTAAAAGCCATAAACATATAGAAGTTTATCAGCCTTTCTCAGATGTGTTTACAGAGCTTCCAGCATTCAGTGGACTCTTTCTTGTAACTGGCTTTGATCAGCAGAGAAATACATTGTGTGAAGTCCAAAAACATATTAATTCTTCTTGTCAGCCTGGAGTAGATTGGCAGTGAGCACTGTGGGAAGGGTGGTGTGCTCATATTTTTCACTCAAAGGTATTCCTATTAAAATGTTGTTGTATTTGCAGTTCTTGGGGCTCCTTCTAGTCTAGTGGTGTCTGAACATGGAATACACTCAGATTCAGGCTCCTTAGCCCAAGCTCAGCTTTGTTTCCCAGAGCCTGAAATAAAATAGCTCAGTAGCATTATGTTTCCTGCAGAAGAAACAGTGGGATAATGGATAATGTCAGGCAGATGATTTGCCTCACTTTAATTATCCTCTCTGTGCCATTTTCAACAGTTGAATGTGGGTGCTCTTGACAGACTTGCACCTTTCATGTCTTTTTGATTTTTGAAAGTTCGACTTGGAGAATTAAGCTTTGCCTTCTCATATAATGAGCTGCAAACTGTTCCCAGTGAAAGAAGCTTGAGGTTTGATTTGAATTTAACAACTCATTCACAGGGTTTCCCTTGGCCTTAAGTCAATTTTAAAGGAAGCTTAGTTTGCAAGTGCAGCATCCCATTGGTACTGCTTGTTTACCAGCAATAAGAACTAGAGTCAGAAATAACAGTGCTAATAGGAAAGCTTGGGCTGGAGAATGGTACCCAAAGATGCTTTGTTATACTTGCTGTGTTCACTGCAGATGAGGATGCTACTAAGTGTCATTCATTTGTAAACTAGTATCAGCAGTTAATGTGATTAGCAGTTAATTAGAAACCAATGTGAAAAGGTTTTGGTCACAGCCATAAAGAATTTGGTAATTCAATGCAGAACTGTGCTGCCTCTTTATGCTGCAGTGCCACTGATGGCAACATCCCAGCTCACTACCAGCCAACACTGGCTCTGCTGGGGCAAGAGCTGTGGCAGGCCCAGAGCTCTGAAGTGTCCCAGCTGGCTGACTTGCAACCAGATGTATTCCAGAGCTCACAGCTGTTTGCCACCCATGAGCATTATTTGGCTTAGGTTCCTTCTACATACTGACAGCAGCACTCATTTCTTCTGTTATCATTTTGGGTTGAGTTTGGCCTTTTTGGTTTAAAATTTTTACTGATCTTAATTTCTGTTTAATTTAAATGGCACACAGGAATTTTCAGTCCTCATGACCTGAGGCAGATGTTCAGTCTGACTTTCTTTGCCTTGATCTTTCAAATTCCTGTAGAAGAGGTCTGTTCAGTGGTGCCTGCAACTGGTTTTATACTGACTTTGACTCTGTACACAGGCCCTGGAAACACAAGACATCAGAGGAAATTCAGACTAACATCAAAATTTAATAGGATTTTCTGAAACCACTCATATTTCCAACAGGTTTTAGCATGTTGGCCCAGCCCCACAACGTGCTCAAGTACAACATCCAGTGTGGTCAGTGCCTTCTGTGCACAGACTGCAAATATTGAAAATATCAGACCTTCCAGATCCAGTGCCTTTTTGATTACCCCTTTTTAGTGCTCCAAATTAGCGTCTGCTGACAGCCTCTGATTATGAGATGGCTTGTTTAGGGAATGGGTGCTTCTAGCTTGTCAGCTGTGTGTCTGATGGCAGCAGCTCCTCATAGCTGCAGCCTACTTCTGTCATTGGTGTTTCAAGTCTGAATTTTTAAGCAATGGGTTTACCCAGCCCTTGGTTAAGGGTTGTCACTTTATTTCTGTGCTCCACGTTGCTCCAGGAAGCACTTTTACACACATGCAGAAGGAAAGCACTTTTACAGGTCCCTTAGATGAAATGTTAAGACACAGGGATGTCAGCATTGTTTGTTTTGTTTCACACTCGGGTGTGGGACAGGAGAGCATGTGTTTTACATACCAAAGGTTCATTCCACACGAAGTTGGAAAGCAGGTGTCCACCCCAGGACATCAGCATAAGCATAACTTTTGCCTGTTTGCTGTGCTGTTACATGATAAGTGACTCTTTTTTCTTCCTCTTTCCAGCTTTCATGTGAGATTTTCCCTCCCTGTTTTGGCCTCTCCATCTCTGGCTTTGACAGTGGCCAGCAGGCTCTTTCTGGACAGCTTGATCATGTTTTATTTTCTTTCGCTGTCATTATTATCTTCCACTATAAAATTCTCCATGGACTAGAAGTTGATCCTGGAACTGCCAGCACAGCCAGCTTGGTTTTCCAAGTTTCTTCAGCTGTAATAAACAAGAGAGTTCCAGTTCTTCTCTTTGATGCTCCATGAAGACTTGGCCACCGTGAGACATGGTGTCCCTTCCCAGTAGAGTCTAAGGTCATGGGAACCAGGGTCCCTTCACAAATACTCTGCTGACAGACATCTGTTTTGCTACTAACTTAGCAAGTTTGTGTCTCTTCTTAAAATCCTCTAACTTCTGGTATCTACACTGCTGTGTGGAATTCAACTCATTGCATGTTCCTTGGAGCACGTATGAGAGAAATTTCGGGTTATCCTTCATGAGAAAATAAATTTTTCTATAGCTTTACAAAGGTATAGCTTGCCTACCTCTTTCTTTGCCTTCCAAAACTGATCTAGATGCTCCTAAAGCATTTGGGGTTTTTTTTCTCAAGCAGGGAGAAAAAAATACCCTGAAAACTGTACTTTTTTAATAGACTAATAAATCACTGTGGAATAAGTTACATAAATGGACTTGCAACATCAAGTTGCCTGGAGTTGTTGTCTTTTACTCCAGAAGCATCTTAATGTACTTCAAAATGGCTCAAAGGCTTTTATTACAAATTGAAAAATCAGAACTTAAAGACCTCATTGCACAACACAACAGCAATTATCTAAGTAGCTTTCTATGTCCACAATATATGTTAAGAAGACAAAAGGAGAAATATTACTCTTCTGTCCTAATTAAGCTTTTACTGCAACATATGGGGTTAATTTAGAGTAATTTTGTCACACAAATGACTTGAGGTTGTGGGTTATTTTCAGTGTTGTTGGATCAGTTTTTAAGTAAGTTTGGATTTTTACCTGTACAGAGATGCTCTGCCTTCACCTGAATTTATGCATTTCAGTTCAGAATGAACTGGAATCAACTGGACAATCCAATATTCTTTTTCCCTCTGTGGTTATTTTTCTTTACATGGGGATTTTATGAGGGCTAATGAATGACCTCACACTTGCGTGGGTACCCAGACATGAATCTCAGCTGCCCAAATGGACACATCCTTTCTTACAGCCTCTGCTCTCAGTGGTGCAAATTTAGGCTTGGATTTGCCATTTCATCAGACCTTCCCTTGTCCTCTTCACTCAGGCAAGATGTGAATCTTACTAAGAGGAGTAAATGGTGTGGGACAGTACAAACCAATGGGTTAACCAGCAATGGTGCTTGGATTTTCACTGTATTGTAATGTCCTAATGTTCTGCTTCTTTTTCAAGGACAGAAGGGACTTTATTTTCTTCTTTTAGAAAATGAGATGGAAAGTCATCTTCTTTTCCTTTTTTCTTATTTTCTGCCATACCCCTGACTCATGGATGTTTTTATGGAGGGAGCACTACTAGAATGGAGCTGCATTGGCAGAGTTGAGACAGGTCCCCCACATCTGTCACAGAAGTCCTCCAAAGCTGCAAGTATTCCTGGTTTCTACCTGCCTCTGTCAAATGGAGAGAGTGTGACTTGTCTTACAGGACCTCCATGAATGTTGTTCATGAGGCAGAGGTTTCTCAGATGCAAGGCATGACTGTGTTGTTATGCTCTCTATTGCAGTCCCAACCTCCTATGGTTTTTGGCATTTCTTTCTTCTTCAGGACTTTTTCCAGCTGTACTTGTTTACTGACCTAAAATTTCTCCTAGTTTGCAAAGTAATGAGAACCAAGATTAATACAAAGAAAACATGTTTTCATTAGAATTTAAGTGTCTTCCACTGATCGTTTTGCTTGATATCTCAGACTTGGTTCAAAGTTAGGCTTTTTTGGGATCGTTGGCAGCAGAGGCTTGAGCCAAGATCCACAACAAAGAACTCCCAAGTTTTATTTAGGTGCCTGATTTCCCAGAGATTACAGATGGAGGTTAGGTCCCTGAATACCTTTGTGGAGCTTGGCCTTGAGGTCTAAACAAAGGGATAGCAAGAAAACCTGTCCTGCTCTAATTCAGTGAGAAAACTGTCTAAGTGCAGCACAGATCCTTCTACTCTTTCCAAATTCTGTGAAGGTTAGAGCAGAGGAAAGCCCCATGGCTTTTCCAATATCCCTGTGCTGGTAGGGATCTGCTAGCTGATGTCTGTGTGGAAGCAGCTGGACATGGTAGGGCCAAGAGATATTTTGGTTCATGGCTTATCAACAGAGCCAAGGATTTCTATATCATTAAGGTTTATTTCTGAGAGGAAAGTGTTTTCCTTTGTCTTACAGTGTCTGCCACTGAGCCTCAAGGACTGCATAAGCTTTCAGTGAATTTCAATCAATCCTCATCCAATGAAAATGAGTCACAACCTCACTTTCCCCTTTCCTCCAGTCCCCCACAGAGCATTGCCTGCTCCTCTCACCTGCAGTTTGCTGGCTTTTCATGTGTGCACTGGTAGCAGGCGAAATCAGCTTTTTCAAAACTCTTGCCACAGCCTCTCCTTCCCTCTGTAAAAGTCACCAGCTAATCAGAGCTTCGGCCGCTCCGACACTCGGTAATTACACTCTAGGGCTGCTGTGTGGGAAGCACAGCACTGACAAAATGTTGTATCTCTGAAGATGTAAGAGTGAAGGATAAAAGGGAAAAGCAGGACTTTTAATAGAAACATTAGTCATAGTTAAATTGCGGTGCCGCGGCACTGCGCTGCTGCTTTCATTGTGTCTCTAAAAATACCCTCTAGTGGCTTGGTTATTCATGCAGTGTGTGGTAGGGAGGGGAGAGTTGGGTTCTGGAAAAAGCTTTGGCAGAGCCCCCCTGCCCTGCACGATGGTGTGGAGGAGCAGGGCACCACGGGGATGGTGCACAAGGTTTTGCTGGTTTCTCTCTCACGTTGCTCCAGCCCCAAGCTTGCGCTGGGACGGTGGTGGCACACGAAGAGAAAAGATTGGTCTCAGTGTCTTCTGGACTCTCTTGTAGCCAGTGTAATGCAGCAAGACCTCATGCCATGCTGAGGGGTGACCCTTGCTAAAAGGGGCACGGGGTTAGTCTCTGCTTTAACACACAGACTGTTTCTCCCCAGAATACCTAAAGCGAAGCTCGCTGGCGGCCACCAGTCGCAGAGCCATTAGCAGAAAGCTCCTAGCTCTGCTAGTAGTGAGTCACCGGGACAGTCTGGCTGGGGGAGCTCTGTGATTGTCCTCACCCACGGTTATTTTTAGCCCCATGTGAGTGTGGTGCTGAGTGCCACAGAGCAGCTGAGCCCAGCTGCTTTCTGCAGTGCCTCTCGCCGAGGGTCTGACAGCTCACACGGCTTGCCTGGGCTGCTTAACACTCTGCGTCTCAAACGGCACCAGAAAGTCCTACGATACGCCTTTGTGATCAAAGGGATATGACATGTGCATTTTCATTTCTGCTTTTTTTTTTTAATTTTTGCTCCAGTAATTTTCAGGCTCGAGCTCCTGGCTATTTCAGTTGCAGATGGCTTGTGGTTTGCTTCTCACGACAGGATGAGCACAGCCCTGCGAGCCATGCTATCTGGGTGCAGGAGCCATCACTCCCATTAGCAAGGCCTAAGTAGATTTGGTGAGCCAGCTGGGCCAGCTGCCGCGAGGCAGTCACGTCTCTGCTCCCCTCGTCCCGGAGCCACCATCCCCCATCAGCATCCTCCAGCCCCTGTGCAGCATCGCACAGACCCGTGCTGGAGGATGTGGGCAGCTCAAATGCAGGTTGTAGTCTGTAAAAGAAGCAATGGGTTTAT
>NW_008689980.1:0-41786 GCF_000695815.1 Acanthisitta chloris | reverse complement strand
CATGCAGCTTTTCCCACTTCCTCTCCAGACTCTTTCTAAGAAGATTGTACAGTCCAGGACCAATAGTACCTTAGTTGGAGTCTTTGCCATTATCCTGGTTTTTCTATCTGCCTTTGTCAACATGGTATGTCTATTATTTTTTTTGATTCGCTTGGCTGTGCATGGTTTTCTTATTGGTGCTCTGCAGCATTGTAACCCTTAAAACAACTATGTTTAATGCCATCCTGCCTAGTGCTTACAGCATCTGAGCCCAGTTCCCTTTTGCTTTTTGGGCACAGAAAAGAAACAGGAGCCTGACAGCTGTGTCCCTATAGCCCATTGTATGCTCAGCACCAATCTGTGCCCAGGTCCTTCTCTGATTCTTTAAATGCTCCTGCTCCAAGTGCAGAAGCCAAGCTGAGGTGTATCTCTGTGGGAAGGGCTGCCACGAGGCCAGTATGTAATTTAACTCCCACCACACTGAGTGGGATGTAAGTGTTGTGTGGGTTTTGTGGCAGCCTCTGCACGGTGCTGCATCCTGCTCCAAGTGCAGGGATCACCTGACGGGGACAGTGACAACTTGGAGTGGCACTTTTGGGACCAAGATGGTTTGGCTGTGCATCCCAACACCACTGCTGTCCTCTGGGGCCCTGCAACTCCTGACTTCTTACTTCTGCAAATGGCTTGAAGTCTGAATGTGTTTGAAGGAAATAACTTGAATATTCCCTATCCTTCATGCATCTATTTCAATTTTTGTGAGAAGGGTTAAAAAACAGGTGAGATGGGCCTGAGGTTAAAGCCCTGAGCTTGAGGGTAGCTACAAAGACTTCACATGGCCACTGCTGCTCTCAGCTCTGGCCCCAGCTGGGGCAGTACTAACTTGCACTGTCATGGAGAGGCTTGAACACCTAAAAATCAGACCACTACTTGCTCTTGCCTCAACTTCTCTATAAACACAGTGGAGATAAGGAACAATTCTATGCTCTGTTGAGGTACTTGAATGGGAGGCACTAGCTCAGTGACACTGACCCCCCCACTGCCTTCCCACATAGTCACCTGCAAAGAGCTGGTGTGGGCTGCTGAGCACCAGGCAGAAATTAGATTTTTTTTTCTGCATAATGTGTCATTCTTTGCATTCGTGAACTGCTTAGTGTGAAAATTAACCAAATGGTCAAATGGAGCAGCATGTGGAGATCAGAATGGGCCTCTGCTGCTTCCTCAGCATAGCATGGCACACCAGCCTTTGCTAAAGTCTTCCCTGCAGAAGAACCCACAGCAGAAGCTTTAGAGGTGTCAGGGGAAAGTTGCCAGCTCAGAAATTCCCATCAGCAGAATCAGAGCAACAGCAGGACCTTATCACAGTAGGATCATAGAATGTGTAATGTGTGTGTAATATCTACAGTCTGCAAACCTCCCAGCATAAAATTCTACATAAAGTTGTGCATGCAACTATCTTTTTAGACTGCACAGTCTAGATTTTGTTATTTAATATTTTGGGGGAGAAAAAACATCCAATGCACATGCAGTAAAACTTAAGCTAGTGATTTCATGTCGAATATTTCACACATTGTTACAGCCATTTTCAAAGGGCCTTTTAGCTGATATAAACTGTTTTGTTTCCTTGTCTGTGCTGTTGCACTTAATGCCATCTTTTTTTTTTCAGTTTATGTGCAGCACTGTGGATCTTGCCAGCTGCATGGCTGCTGAATACAACATCACTCCTGACCGGGTGGACATATGCCTTATCAGCAACCTGACTTCCAACTACAGCCTGGGCACCTTGCAGGGATTCTGTGACAGCCCTTTGCCCAACTGCAACTTTCCAGAGGTACTGCTTGAAAAAAATGAGTGTCAGAGGTTGGTCTGGAAAAAGGCTATAAAACCTGTGTGATAAATCTTAGTGATTCAGAGGAAAGAAAGGCTGCTCCTGCCTGATGTTAAGGGACTGACACAGGCTGCTCCCCTCAGTGTCTGAAGTTATTATCATGAGTTCACATTAAGTCCCTTCAGGGCTGAATAATCAGTAGGCTTTTAGAATTGTTGGATCCTGCCTGTAGCAGGAGAAATGGCCTTTCTCCATGAGGTCTTTAATGGCATGCAGAACTGCAGGTCATTTTGAGGGAGTTTGTGAACTTGAAAAATCAGTTCCCTGAAAATCAGTGTCTAGTCATAGATTTGACTCTTTTCCCCATTGTTTTATGTCCTGATGAAAAACTTGACTTATATATTCTTTCACACAGTAGAGCAGGTTCTGGCCACAGGCAGGTTAGCAGCCCAGACAGTGGTCTGCTTCTTTGCAAATGTAGTTCCTACCTCTTCAGAACATCTTGTTCAAAAGAAGATTAAAATGCTTATAATGGAAAAAAGCACAAAACAAAACCAACCCAAATGTGTTTTAGACGCTGGTAGAATACTTTGAGAAAAAAAACCAAACAACCAGTTTTTTGCATAGCTATTCAAGACCTTCCTCTGAGTTTTTAGGTCACAGCCATCACATGTGTTGTCTGCTAGAAATTGAAAAGGAAAAAAGTCTGTCTAGGATGGGGACCAGAATTTATGTCAAGGTCATCTGGGTTTATGAGTACCTGACAGATTTTTGGTGTATCTGTTATCACACAGATGTCCAAGGTGCTACTGAAAGTCCTGGTATCCCACTGAACATATTTCCATTTAACTTTGCAGGAATATGGTCCCTATCTGATTCAGTGAAGCTCCTGAGGCCACTGTTACTGCGACTTTCAACCTTGAAGAGACTTTAGTGTGTCTGCAGAAAGACCCAGGGGCAAAATCTGCCGCAGTGGAGAGCTAGAAACAGTCAGTGCCCATCATGAGTCTGTGAGGAGTGCTGGTTCAGGACAGAGAGGGATTTTAAGCAATGAGAAATGACCATTTTGCATACTGAAGTTGCTGTAGCAGCCTTGAGTCAGGTTCTGCAGTCAGTGAGCTGAGAAAGGAGTTGTCCCTCCCCTCTGCTCTGCAAGGCTGATGTTGGGTCTGGTATGGGTGTTGCCTGTGGCTCCCAGTGTGCATTCAGGAGATGGTGGGATCCTACCCCTCAGTGACAGAGATTATCCACCCATTCCCTAGAAACTGAAGAGTCAAGTACAAGCTGTGCAAGTTATTTTCTCTAATTTAATATATCAGTGATGACTATTAATAAATGAGCTCAGAACATAAGCATATTTCTACTTCAACTAGGGCTTGCTTTTATCTGAAAGGATGGATTGCCTCAGGCATATGATACAGGGTTTTTTTGCCAGAAATAGGCCTGTCCAGACTGAGTGGAAGCTTAAATCTTCACAGATTTGATACCAGGAAGGTGGTGAGCTGGATGACATGTCTCTCTTCATTTTACATCCCTACTATCTTTCCCAGGAGCCATAAGTGGCACCCAGTCTGAAATTGCATTTGAAAGCACTGGCATGTTAAACACTCAGCTCTCAGGTTGGCAGAAGCTGCTGCTCCACCACCCAGGTGTGGCAGAGGAGCTCCACTATCACACATGTGCACTTCTGCAGCTGCTGGCAGGACAAATGATCATGGTGCTGGGCATCAGTAGGTTTGTCCAACCTGTATCTTGCTGATGGATTCAGCATGTCACATCAGAGGGGACAATATTTTCCCATTGGCCTGAAGTGAGAAACTGTCCTGGTATGCAAATTGATACCCTTGATACCTTTGGTCCTGTGTGCTGTACAGATACACAAATTCAAGTCCAGAATTTGGCCTTAAAGCATGAATTATTCCAGCTCAACTGGGTGATACCTTCTACTAGTTACTAGTTCATTAACTGTGTCCAGGGCAAACCTATGTCACAACCCTGGGTGTGCAGCTGCAAGCCCTGTGTCTCCTGAGTGTAAAGCACATAATGCCTGAAGAGGAATGCCACAGTTTTCCTCTCCATCCATTCAGTTTTATCTTCTGTAGCATTGGAGAATCCCATAGGCAGCCCCAGGTTTACGTTTGGTCAGCTCAACTACATAACTCCCAATCCCTTTCTATCCCTCTGTTTAGTTTCCTTTGTTTTCAGTTTTGATTTATCCAGTTGATACTCATCTCTCTTCTGGTTTTTTTTTTCCTTTTTGTCTTTATACAGTACTTTACCTACAGTGTCTTATTGAGTCTCCTGGCCTGCTCTGTGTTCCTTCAGATCAGCTGTATTGGAAAATTGATCCTTATGTTAATCATTGAATTTATATATGTTCTTATTGTGGAAGTGCCAGGGGTCAACCTTTTTGACAATGCAGATCTCCTGGTTACAGCTAACACCTAGTAAGTGCCTTTCACTTCTGAAATCTTCACCTGATTTCTTTCACCCAATGATTTCAGTGTGGCATGAGGTGGATGGGAGTGTCAGGGCTGTGGTGCAGGGAAGGGCAGTGCATGGTACCAAGGCATGGCTGTAAGCTACAGGTTTTGCCAGTGCTGCTCTTTGCCTCTGAAGAGTAGGAGAATACAGTTCCCTTTAAGATCTTTTCAATGTGGGACTTGACTAATGACTATCTATTAATAACAAAATATTACTGGAATCAGAGTGGATCTGTATTTCTCTTTTTCCAGAAATGGGGGGCTGGAGTTAGTCATTCTCACTTCTCCTGGTATTACACTCCCAATATAGAAATGTCATTTCTCAAAAGAGAAAAAAAACCTCCAACAAACTGGAGCTGGCTCAGGGACGTGTTAATGAACCACCATGATAGATGGAGCCCAGCTTGGAGTGGTTTGATGCTTGGCCATTAATTTTCTGCCAGTTGCTGCTGGACACATGTCCACAGCTGGGCTCAGCACAATTCCCAGCAGAAGGGCCTGGGCTAAGTGGGAGCAAACAGTTGTCCTTTTGCTTACAGATGGTTGTTTGTCACCAGCAGGTCACACATTAATCATGGTGGCAGCCTCCTTCCACTGACATGGTTACTCCTCTCCTCTGAGGGTCACACCACGGAGGGAAGTTTGGCACATCCACAAACTCTCTCTCCTCCACAAATTTCATTTCTTGCTGGGAGTTTTGTTGTTGTGTTAACTCCTTGTCTTGATGGTTTCCCCTTGTAGGCAACAGTTGTACTTGAATGTGAGTCAATCAAATCATGCCAATTTAGGTGAAATGTTTCTGAAGGATGATAGCTGTGGTTGCTCCTGCCTTGGACAGGAGGCTGTTTGAGAAGATTCCCATGGCCCCTCCCAGTGCTGTCCTGTATGTTATGAAATAACTGGTGTAGTTGCTCAAATTTCTTGTGGGTCATTAACTCCTTCAAGCTGGATGCACCTGATTACTTCTGTCCTTCACATGAATATTCCATGATTTCAGCATTCCTGTGTGCCCAGTAATAATTAGTGAGTGTATAGCTTTCTTTTGTTGCCATTGGCTGTAACCACTTAAATTATTTTGTTAACTCAAGTGAATGAAATTAGGTAGAAAACACCATGTGGCTTTCTGTGGGGAGGCATAGGGAGAATGAGGTTTCCTTCCCTTTTTTTGCAGATGTTGTGTGTTCCATCAGCAGAAGCTATTTAGCATTTTCTAACACAATTAGTGAAATAAAAGCATTTTATATCTCAAATATAATTTCATTCTTGTAAGTCGAGCATTAAGCGAAATTACAGCACTTGGAAGTATAATTTACATCACTTCACAATCAAAATGTCAGTAACAAAGTGGAGAAGGTTAGCATGTTTTCCCAGAAATAGCTTTCTGTGATGGTGTATTATCTCTCAGTAAATGGTATTTGTGTGGTGGTTTCACCCCAGCTGCAGCTCAGCACTCACTGCCCCGCGGTGAGCCCCGAGGGCTGGGGGAGACAACTGGAAGGGTGAAAGTGAGAAAACTCCTAGGTTGAGATAAAGACAGTTTAATAGGACAGAAAAAAAGGAAAATAATAATAATGGTAATAATGATTATAATAATAAAATAATTAGAATATACAAAGCAAGTGATGCACAATGCAATTGCTCACCACTTGCCGACCGATGCCCAGCCAGTTCCTGAGCAGCAGCCCCTGGCCAGATTTTCTCTCAGTCCACATATGGTATGGAATATTCCTTTGGCCAGTTTGGGTCAGCTGTCCCAGCTGTGTTCCCTCCCAACATCTCCTGCCCTTCCAGTCTGCTGCTGCTGGGGCTTGAGAGGCTGAAAAGTTCTTGACATAGTATAAACACTACTTAGCAACAACTAATACATCAGTGTGTTATCAGCATTATCCTCATACTGGATCCAAAACACAGCACTACACCAGCTAGGAAGAAATTTAACTCTATTCCAGTAGAAACTGGGACAATTTGTGTTGTCCGAAGAGCTCCATGGACAGCTATTTATTGCCCCAGTGTCTGGCAGCCCATTTGTGTGTTGTGGGAAATGGGAGCTCAGCATGTAGCACACAGTTCAGAGATGGACCTTATTGTCCAGCTGATGCTAAAAAAAAAAAGAAGTCACCATGACCTCATACTGCTTTAATTGGGTGCCCATTGTAGCTACATAATTACTGTCTGCTCTGCAGCCATTATGGTACTCTGACTAATTAGAAGTGATGCAGATGTCACTTCACACTTCTGTGTACAAACCAACCCAGCATGCAACCAGCTGAAAGGCTGATTATAGCACGTTGGGAGTTGCTAGACTTGACTGCAGTGACACACCAGTGAGGGTGACACGTGAGCTATAACTGGATGCACAGAGCTATTATCATGTTACCTTTTCCCTGTGCAGAAGATAAAACTAATGCATTGTTTTTAAAGATGTGATGGACCGATGTGATCTTCTGAGTTCCTGCATAGAGAGGCCCAGAGAGCTTTGCCCAGTGATTTGGTCGTTGAGCCCATCATTTCTGTCCAAGCTGTGGTTTGTGACTTCGAGGGCTGTCTGTCCTTGCCATAGTGGCTGTGAGAAGTGAGATGCTCCTGTCCTGTGGGAGCTGTCCCCAAAGTGAACCACCTTACCTGCTAAAAATGTGCACTTCTTTTTAGCTGGATTGTATTTAGCAAGCTTGTCTCTGTGTTACCTTCCAGTAATTAAAGAGCCAACTGCTACTGGAAATGTCTGTTCCATGGGAGGACAACCTACCAATGTGGTGCCAGTACTGCTTGCATTGGGCATCCTCACTTATCCAAAGTGTAATTGTAAATCCTGGGTTTGCTGCATTTCATAACCTCTGCTGAAGGTTTTAGAGCAAGTATAACACCCACAGTGATCTGCAGCCCCAGTACTGGGAGTCAGATCTGCCCTGCTCCCATCATAAGACAGAGTGATAACGGGGGCAGTCAGTCATCCTTGGCCAGGTAGTGATTTAGGGGAGCAGGGGCATCATGCTGCATGTGGGAAGTGTCTCCAACTCCAGCTAGATCCAGTCCTTAGCATGGAAAGCCCAGGCTTTCCAAACTGGGTCTGTGTCCAAGCACACATGCTCAGTGCTGGAGCTGGCCAAGAGGCCATGCAATAGATTGTGTGCAAGACAACAGTGGGTTGCAAAATCTATGTCAGACAAAATTCCATGCTCAGAACTCCAGAAAATGTCTCAGACCAAGCAAGGTTAGAGAGTCACTATGCTTTTATTTTTTGATGTTATGCCCTGTTAAGCTCCCTCGACTATTTTGACTTTGATGTTTTCTATCTGATTCTGTAGCCAGAGGTTCCCTCCAGCCCCAGAAATCTGTGGCCTAAAGCTCTCTAGAGAGCTGTGAGATTCTCAGGCTAAAGGTGTATCATGTTAGTAGCCTGCAAAGTTCTAACTGCATCAATGACACTACAGTAATTTTACCACTGATCTTCTTTCCATTTAAATAGTGTTATAAAAGATTCTTGTACTTAGTTCTCAGCCACCTAGTACTCCACCCACACTTGAGAAGAAACCCAGCAGCACTGAACAATCAATCAATCAGGAGCTCAGATAGCTGTTACCTACCAGAAAGCTCCATTCCATCCTTTCAGTGTCAGCAAAGTACACCCTGCACCTTCCCCAGCAGCTCTGGTTCACACAAGTAGTTTGAAAACTGTGAAAAGTAATAGGAATGCACAGAAGGGTTTTCTTCAGTGCAGCTGTGTGTGGTACCCAGAGCTGGGCACAATGCTGATGGTGAGGAACTGGCAGAAGGGAGTAGGACTAGAGTTAAAGGCATTAAACACATCTCCATGCCACAATGAAAGGAGGAGAGAAGAGCTATGCCTCACAAGATAGTAGCCCAAAGCTTTCATCCTTAGGTCAAATTTTCCAGCCTGACCTAATGAAGTGATGGATGCACAGGCATTTGCCAAGCATCCCACACTGACATTAAAATCCCAAATGATTCTTTCACTCTTAATGCTTCTTAGATATTTTAACCACATTAACCACATCACACCATCACTGGATTTTTGAGTGTAGCTCAGAAGTCTGTTTTTCTCCTCCCCCTCCCATCTTTTAGTAGTTTCCTGCTTTAAAAGGACTGTAGCCCCACACAGTGTTAGAGGTGCCACACTGCAGAGGAGCTGTTAGAATGATGTGCAGAAGGGCAAGAATTGCAGGGAGCCAAACTACTAACCTTGTGTTTGTGCTTTCTTTTTTTTCCCCAGTGTGTCTACAAATGATACATCATCATGGTGAGTCACTTTGGCATGTAGTATTTTTATGGGGTTTTGCTGGTAGGTATTTTCTGTTCACAAGGTGCAGTATCAGCATGTTGACTCACCAGCAGTGTCTGCTATTTGACTATGTATTGCTGTACAACACAGTGCAAATGCCCTTAGTGGACTGAATATTGCCCTTCTGTATGTGTAGCTACTCTGAGAGCATCCTGTTTGCTGTAGGACTAATGTCAGCTTGCTTAGTAGAGCATCTTGTAGTGCTTATTTGTAATATAAGTCAAAGGTTTTATCAAAAAGAGGTTTTCAGACTGTGTATCTCTGTAATTCATATTTAGCAGTTTTTATTTGCCTGCTTATCAGAAGGGATGAGAATGTGCCTTAGTGCTCTTTTCAGGTTATACAAGACTTACAAAACAAAGCCCGTTAAGAAGTGACTAATTAGAGAAGCCATAAGTGTAGAACAGCTCCAGACTTAGGAGGCTTGGGAAGGAGACACAGTGAATACAGCCCGAGGAGCTGTCAGCTTTTTTGTGTTGCCACACTGAGCCATTCTCTGAAAAGTGGCTCTTATATTGATGATAACCCTTTCTAAGGAGTTGGATTACATTTCCAATTTCCAAGTCCTCCTTTAGAAACCAGCCCCCATGAGCTGAAGTCCCCAGCTTTTTGCAGGTATTTCTTGTCCCTTTACCAACACAGGCTTTGAGGGGAAAGAGGAAAGCCTTTTCTTTGAGAGGCTGGTTAGCCTCAAAGAGGGAACTGTGGCGTGTGGTGACACTGTGTTCTTCCACTGACTTGGAAGTTCTGCTCTTTCCTTGGTTGCAGTTCCCCCGTGGTGACACGAGTTGCACTGAAGATTGTGACCCCTGTCATCATTACTGTCTTTGTCCTGGCACTGTACTTGCATGCCCAGCAAGTGGAATCCACTGCAAGGCTTGATTTCCTCTGGAAACTGCAGGTTAGTGGGTGTTGGCTGTGTTGGAGGATTACACATAGTCGTTGGCATTAATATAAAACTACTGAGCTATTCACTATCGAGTTGAGGAGTGTTATAAAGTGCCTTTGAATTTAATCTGGATCCGGCTTATAACTGGGCATGCTAATAATGCTCTGCTCTGCTTTGGTACTTTGCATATTCTGTGCTTCTCATCCTGGTTATAAACCCCTTGTTTCCTTGTAATTGCACTTTGGATGGTCCCCACAGTAAAGGGTTATAGATCTGAAGGTCGATATTAATGAATTTGGGCAACCAAACTGTTACTGCTGCAGGAACCTGTAATATAACACAATTTGTAAATATAGAAAGCTCATATTCACTGCTGAATTGTTTCCTAGGGTTCAGTGAGATTTGCTTTGCAGTGTTCAGGGGTGTGAAAGATTCACATTTGCATTTTCATTCACTTTCCTGTCAAGCAGTGGGAACTGGCTGGATGTCCAGCCTTCATTAGCCCCCGGGCAGCAGTACTGGCTAACCAACACACTGGGGATAATGCCACACTGTGCTCCTGTCCCTGGGCTCAGCCTTAATGTTGTCACTACTTGTGCCCACGAGCAGTGTTGAGGCACTGTATGTGATTCTCAAGCAAGCAGGACAGGTCTCAGCTCTGCTCAGAACTCTTGGCTGGGGGAGCTGCACGACTGCAGAGTTTATATAGGTATTTTACCTTCTGGATGGCAGAACATCTTCCAATTATAGGTCTTTGTGGTTTGAGTATGAGGCATTGAGGGAGCAGCAATTAATGAAAGCTCCTCGGGATGCAGATAAACATTGCTATCCTCATCTATAAATGGCAAAACAATGGAAAGGGTGAGCTGAGTGTTTACCCAGTTCAGGGCCTTGGATCCTGGCATTATTCTGTGCCTGCTGTTATATATGTGTGTGCACAGAGAGACAGACCATGTTCTACTGCAAAACACAAGTTTCTGCATCCCTCTGGTTCTGCCCCACTTTGCAATTTCCTCCTTCTGTTTTTGTTCACACTACAAGTTCAACTTCAGCTTTTTTACCCTCCCCAGAGCAGTTTCCAAAAACTTAAACGCATCCCTGTCTCTCCCTCCTAAACTAGGCCACTGAAGAGAAGGAAGAAATGGAGGAGCTGCAGGCCTATAACAGGCGCCTCCTCCACAACATTTTGCCGAAGGATGTGGCAGCTCATTTCTTGGCTCAGGAGCGGAGAAACGATGAACTGTACTACCAGTCCTGTGAGTGTGTGGCTGTCATGTTCGCCTCCATAAGCAACTTCTCCGAGTTTTACGTGGAGCTGGAAGCCAACAACGAAGGGGTGGAGTGTCTGAGGCTGCTCAACGAGATCATTGCTGATTTTGATGAAGTAAGTCACAGAAAATTTGGGTGGACAGAGTGAAATGAATCAATGACTTTAGTTGGGCTCTGCTGAGCTGCTGAAGGAAGGTGGTTGATCAAATCCTTGTACCGTGGTTCATTTCTCCTTGCCTCTTTAAGTCTTTTTTTTTTTTTGTTTTCCACACTGAAATCCCTTCTATTGCCTTGTCATTCCCCTGAATACCTAATGCCCTTTATTCCTATACCTTGAGTAATGGGGGCTCTGTGCAGTACTTCGTAGTGCTTGTACCAAGGCAGGGCAGGTGGCAAGGACATTACCAGCATCTGTGTATTTGTCAAGGTTTATTTGCTTCTTTTGCTCTTGTGAAACAGATAATAAGTGAAGACCAGTTTCGGCAGCTGGAGAAGATCAAGACCATTGGCAGTACCTACATGGCTGCATCAGGCCTCAACGATTCCACGTACGACAAGGAAGGGAAAACACATATCAAAGCTCTGGCTGATTTTGCCATGAGATTAATGGACCAAATGAAATACATTAATGAACATTCATTCAACAACTTCCAGATGAAGATAGGTAATGTCCCTGTGTTCAGAGGATTCGGTGTAGGTGGTGGTCACTCTGAGCTGGAGATTTTTGTGGCGAGTAAAACCCATAGATGTTACCTTAGCTGTACAGTGACGCTAGTTGTCTTGTGCCTGGTTACTACTTTGGCCTCTAGGAAACATCACTGCAGTTTTTTTAGGGTATAGCAGCTCCCAGGAGAATTAGTGCAGAGAAGCTCTTACTGCAGCATGGTCTCACATGGTGGTTGAGCTTGGGCTCATTTTGCCTGTGATGAGCTTCCTGTCCACAACCCCTGTGGGTCTGGCTCTGCCATTCTTGGACATTAAACTGTCTTTCAAGTCTTTCAAGAGAATAGAAAGAGACAGAAAAGGAGAAGAAATGTGAGGATGTCAAGTGTGGCATTTGTTCTGGAAGGCCGCCAGGCTGCTGCCTCACAGGCACTCAGCATTGCAGCAGGTATGTGCTGACTTCCACATAAGCAGTTTGCTTGTTAGCCAGGTAGCAAGTAACCCTTATCCTGTTACCTGGTACTGGAAAGTAGCTCTGGATTGAGCAGATCCAGCCTGAGCTGCCAGTCAGGTAGGTGTAATGGATCAAAGAAACCAACTCTTTTTTTAGAAGTCTCTTTCCCCCCAGTTTGGCTGCAGCTTTATATGTCAGGGTAAAGCACAAGTAGAACTGATAACCTCAGGATGGTTTTTTTATTGTCTAAAAAAATAACTTGCCTCAAGGTTCATGTGGTTCTGAGTGGACTTCTGCTCTCCTTTCAGGCCTGAATATTGGTCCTGTTGTAGCTGGGGTGATAGGAGCTCGCAAACCCCAGTACGACATATGGGGCAACACAGTGAATGTAGCCAGTCGCATGGACAGTACAGGTGTGCCTGACAGGATTCAGGTAAGGCACCCACTGGAGAACCAGCCCTCTGGCACTTAGGTGTGTTGAAACTTACTTAGAATTGGAATTTTGGTTTCATTTTTATCCCTTTATGCCATACATTCACTTACACAGAACTGATAGAAAGGCCAACTAGGGGATGCTACTTCTACCAGCAAGTTTTGTCTTTTAATCATGATCAAAAACTTGCAGTTTAGTTCTGGGTGGAAGTGTTGAGCTGAGTTTCCTTCCCCGTGTTCTCTTTGGCCCTGTGATCCTTACTTACACCTGCTGTTCAGCTGCGTGTGACAGAGGTCATTTCATTTCCCAAGGGATTGATTTAGATACGTGTTTCTGTAATTCACTTCTCTGCTTACAGTGCCATGTGTGGGGTGAGGCCAGCAAGGCTCCAGGCATCAGCAGGATGGGGATATATAACTGGAGAAAGAGGATGGTTTAAAGGGTTAATGGAAACTGTCTGGTAATTACACATCTCTTGGGCCTTCAGACATGACTTTTCCAGCTATTCAATTCCACTGTCCTGGTTTTTCTGAGCCAATGTCCACAGTAACAGAATGTCATTCCTCAGGAAAGTACTGAAGGGTTATAGAGTAGCTAACCAAGAGGGACAGCCACACTGTTTCTTTCACTGACAGTTACCTGGATCAATATTTATGCAACATTCTTTAAGGTTTCCTCTGAGATTAGCTGTGAACAGTTTTCATTCTAGTTAAGCAAATCAGAACAGGAATGTTGCAACAATACGAAGGCATAAACGGGAATACTTAGAGCCACCTGGAAAAGGGTGAGAAAATGCATTTCAATAAATAAGTATCCCAGGAAATCTGGTCTTTAAGGTTCTGTTATTCTGCAGCCCAAGTGATTATTTTTGACTGACATCTGCAGAGAGAATTTGGATGCTGGCTAGAGTATTCCATTTGATCAGTTTGTCTCATTGCCCACTACCTTCTCCTTCATAAAAACAACCCCTGACTTCTCCTAAGTTGTAAATCCACTGTGTAACTTCTCAGTTTTGAGGACTTTTCAGTAAGTTTAACCTGTTTTGTTACTGCCACTCCAATGATATAATGAATGCATCTGAGTAAACTGAACTGACAGGTTAAAAATGGGACTCATTTGTTTCATTTTATCCTGTGACCTCCTCAAAAAATGCAGTTTCCCCCCAGTTGTGTCCTCTGTGTGACTTCTGCAGTTTCTCAGGTTCTAAAGGCTGTGTTTGGTCAGCAACTTGTGCCAACCTTGTGATTGATATGCAAACATTGATTGACTTAGAAACAAAATAGTTGATCCTACTTTGATTTTGTGTGTGGATTGCTCCAAAAGCAAATGAAAAGACTGTGTGGAAGACGTGTCAAGCATCTGCTTACTCTCGTTTATTCCACAGGTAACCACGGACATGTACCAGGTTTTAGCAGCCAACAACTATCAGCTGGAATATCGAGGGGTCATAAAGGTCAAAGGCAAAGGAGAAATGACCACCTACTTTCTAAATGAAGGGCCTCCGATTAGTTAGCAGCGATTGCAGTGTCACACAGAGACGGATTTTGCATTACACAGGATTGGGAATCGGAGAAGACTCGTTTTTTGGCAGTGGAGCTGAAGACGCAGCGCAGTTGAAACTTCATACCGTGACTCTAGAGCTGTATCGGCAAACTCTTTGGCCACCCATCAGGAAAGGCAAGTGAAAGAAACCACCTTGGAGTTGCTCCTGGCTGAGTGCTAAGTCGACCAAAGATGTGTACTACAGAGTTCACAGATAAGACCTGAATTTGGAACCCTTACAAACGGCTGCTACCACGGGATGACATAAGAAGCTATTTAAGTATTTATTGATGCAACACAACATTTACTTGGTTGAAGGAATGTATGATTCACTACAAAGCATTATTTTGGAATGGATTTGCACTCCCATAATGTTTTCATCCCATACTGCCAGCTATTTGAAGTGTACCACTGTGCTTTTATTAGCTGTTTTGAATGGGCTTTCAAAACTGCCACCCAGTGTTGCAGCACACAAAAAGGCCTTGCAGAAGGGCACTGGTTGTGTTTCAGTGTGAAGAGACACCACAGCCTTGGCCTCCTCTTTTCCCTTCGCCTTCGTGGGTAAATGACTGCTCTTCTGAGTGGGCCTGGCACAGCTGGTGGAGGGGAAGATCAAGACAAAGGAAGATGATGGCTCTACAACCATATTTATTAAAAAGTCGTCTGTGCTCTTCTTTGGTATCTATCAGTTTACATGGGAAAGACTAGATGTAAACAAGAGACACTTTGTGGGGGGGGAACTCCCCTGAAATTTGTTGTGGGTTTTTTTGTATTTTTTATTTTGTAATATTGAAAACATGGAGATCTAACAGATATACCAAATTCTATATTTTGTAAATTCTATCGAAGCAAGCAGGCAGGCTGTCCACACCGCGGTGTGGGGGGAGGTGTACATAACCTGTAGACTTTCGTGTAATTTTTTTCTGCATAATACTCTGAACACAGACTTGGCAGTTTTCAGATTATCACTATACAATCAACCAACAACAAACAGGTGAGTTTCCAGGCTGAATCAGATGCATTTTAAAACGAAAACCTACAACCCCAAAGAAGAGGAAAAAGGCCACGGTAGTTGTTCCATGCAGCATTCCAAGAGGGTGGCGGCTTCCCAGTGGAAACAGGACCTTTGGGTTTTAGCTACTGAGATGGTATCAGTCAAACATGTCAAAAAGAGCTCTAACCAAATCTTCTAACTCTAACACGAGCTCTTGTAAGAAGAGAAAAAAAAAAGCTCATTTGAACTTTTATTCTAAAAAAAATTATCATTTTTCATAGATGGTCTTAACAGAATCCTGCCGATCTGAGAGTTGTCTCATATTGTAACTGCCATTTGACATCACAAGGAACTATGTGCTGCAGCATCAAGTTGACTTTCCTGTAGTAAGCACTTATTTAAACTGAGTCACAGATTTTCAGGAATTAGGTATCTTCAAAAAAGATGATGATGGCAAGTGCGTATCTGAGGTGGTTGACCTTAAAATACAGTGCCATTGATACTGTGTTGGACATCTTTATCACTAGTGGGGGGTTTATGAATAGTTCACTGTTATCATTTATGTACCTTTTTTAACTATTAAAGAAAAATCCCTTGATATTTTATTAAAAAAAGAAAATAATTTAAAAAAAAACTCTATTTTTTATATTCTATGAGGGGAAAGTTTTGATATTGAATTTGGCTAGCACTAAAAATTACTCCAATCTTTTGACATTTAATAAAGTTCTTTTCCACTCTTCTCAGGGCAGAATTATTGTAGTACTAACAGCTTAATGATTGCACTATGGTGGTGGTGATTTATTTTTTCCTATTCAACAAGAAGAATAAGTGAAAATCCATGGGCCTGTCTTAATTTGCTGTATTGCTAAGCATGACCTGAGCATTAAGCCATTTAAACATGAGCTTAAATGGCATCGCCCCTTTCCTTCTCCCTTCCACGAGGAAACATCTCTGAAAAGTATAGTATATTGACTTCTGTAAAACTGCCAAGTCTGCCCTTGTACTATACTTTTGCTCCTTTACATCTTCCCTGGTTTGCAAAATACTTCAGTTGCATCACGCTGTTATGCCTTTCTCCCCCTCCTCCACCTTCCATCCCCTTTGCCCCCTCACTGAGTTGCATTCCCTTCATACCATACACTTGGTTTTAGGTTTGCTTTCTGCTTTCCAGAAGTCTGTAGTCTTCTTAACTTTGGATTCATCTTATGAAGTTGTGTTGTCAATGAAATTTCAAGTCCCCAGTATCTCTAGCTGTGATTGTTGACAGTGTGTCATGATCATTTCAAGGGGTATTCACACACTCTTTACTCTGGATCTTGCAAAAATGGATACAGTTATGATTTCCCATGGAAATTGAAATCTATTTAAGTAATTTAACTATATTAAACACTGTTTCACTGGTGAAGTGTCTCTGTTTTATTTTAGCTGCAGCTGGCTAGTGAGGAGCTCAGACCTAAGTTGTGCAGGGGATACTGAATCTGCAGAGAGAAACTCTCATGGATGGCCCTTTGGACCACCCTGGCACTATGCACAGCCCGTTATGGAGCCCCAGGGCCTTGGCTGCACAGCAAGTATCCCTTGGGACCTTCCTGTGCACCCACGTGCCTTGGAACATTAGGCTCAGGACAGCTGACAAAGCCTTGATGTGGCACTGTGGTTAAATACATTGATGTAACTGAATAGCTTAATTTATGCTGCCTAGTACATTTTAAATCTTTAGAGATAAAAGTAAACACTACATGTAACTGTACCAATTAACAGAAACATGAAGTATAACCGAGAGACAAAACCCTGCAGCTTTCAGCTGACTTTTTTTCAGTTGAGAAGACATTACACAGGCAACTAAGAACCAAATGACTTACAATCTGTTACTGGTTAGGAGGGATTTTATGAGTGGGGATTTTATGAGCGTACTGAGAGCTGAGCTGCAGTAACAAAAAGCCATGAAGTCGTTAAGGTATCAATCTTTAAGAAAGATGGTGAAGAACTATATAATACTTTCTAAGCCCTCCTACATAATCATACAAACAGCAGTTCAGGACAGTATCTAATGTAAGCAGGTTTTGTACTACCTGCAGGAGGGTGTTCCCTGGGGTGGGTGGCAGGCAGTAGCCTCCAGTGCTGTGCTCTCTCATTTCAATTACCTTACACATCCACTGCCTGAACAGTTTTACCCAAATGCCTCTTTTTCCCATCCATAAAGCATTTTGATGAATTTCAAGGTGCTTAGTCACTTCTCCCCAACACAGAGCTGCCTATATCAGGTATCTGCCTGCACATAATAAAATGATACATTTAGGATGCACTGAATTTCTTACATGTGTGTCCTGCACCACCACTGGGGGCTGGTGGGGAGAGACAGCTTGGGATGCTGCTGGGAGAAGGGGAGAGCAGGTGGTTTAAGCTGAAAAACTCAGTTTTCATGCTCTCAACCCACTCTGTCCAAGGCTTTTCCGCTGAAGGAGCAAGAAGGCCCTGAGGGGGTGGGCAGGGGGAGGGAGGACTGAGAAAATTGACTTTCAGGCAGGATGGGGGGCAGCAGCAGAAACATTTTCCTGCATCTGGCAGCCAGGTAGTTTACTGTGAAAAAAAGCAGGGTTGTATTTTTTAATTTCTGTCCCTGAGCACCTCTCAGTCCCTGTTCTGCTCTGCCCTGGCACTTGCAGTGCTGGTGATGTGGCCATGCTGCTGGTGCCAGCCCTGTCCCTGTGGCTGGTGGGTGCCAGGTGGGAGCTAAGGCAGTAGTGGACAGATCCCAGCACTGTAACACTCAGTGTGGTGCAGCACAGCACAGGCATTTCAAGCAGCTGACCCCAGAGAGCTTTCAACACATACTTTCAGATGCAAATAACTGTTGCCATCTACTGGAAACAGACTTGTGGCACCTCAACCAGGTGCCTGTAACCACTGCTGCAGAGCAACCCTGCAGGATCAGGCTGAGACAAAACTCTTTCCATCCTCTGGGGAAGGGAGAGCACAGCACAACCTAAAGGCAGCCACTCCTTCCAAAGTAACTGATTATACAAAAACTAACAAATTAAACTTACAGATAAGCAGAAAACAATCATCACCCAACCCCCCCCATCACCATCCTGGCAGCACAGCAGCCAACTGTGCAAACAAACCCCTTCTGTACCTCCTGCTGCTGCTGCTCCTCTTGCCCTCTCTCATGTCATCTCTGCAGCAACTTCAGCACAAGAGACAGAGCAGAGTCTCCTCTGCTTTCAAGCGTTGCATGGTGCTTGACAGCTCAGGTGTGCTCAGTGTACAGGTCAGTGAGCCAATCCTAGTGTCACTCACATGTTCCCAGTGCAGGCTGAGCTGGACACCCAGTAGAGAGCTTTGCATGCCACACTGGAGCCAGGTCATGTGGGGCCTGTGCAGCTCCCTCTAAGCATTCCTTAAACCTTCTGATTGTGTGCTTGTCATCTACCTGTTTCAGCAAGAACGATTTATTTGCCTCTGAAGAAGAAAGAAATGTTATCCAGGAAAACAAATATTCCATTAAGAGCTTTAAGAGGTCTGAAAAACTTTTGCATAGCTCTGTACAGTCAGGATAGCAAACAGGGCTGCACCAATTAACAAAAGTACTCCATAAAGTTCATTAGTAATTTCATCAATAAAAGTGATGAACCACAATTTTGTTCACTAAAAGAAGCTGGTCCAGACACTGTGAGATCATTTGGCCTTATTAAAATAAATGCTACCTGGATTACCTGACCAGCTATGACTGGAAGTGCACATGCAGCCAACTGCTCCAGGGCTCCTCAGACTCCTCCTGTTGAGAGATCAGCTGGACTCTTTGTCAACACAGGGATGAAACTGCCACTGACACAGAGCCCCTAGTGCCACCCTTCTCTTCAATCACCCCCAAATAGGGAAAACACCTCCTGCAATCCATCCCTGGATATTAACACCATTCAGAAAGCATGGGGTTTTGCAAGCTATAACACACATCTAAAATACTATTTAATCTGACAAAATCGCTGATTTAAAATAGCCTATGCTTAGTGTTTGCAAATGTCAACAGGCTTCTTTTACCAACACAAACCAAGAAAGCAAAAAACAATCATATCACAATACTTGCAGTGGAAATGGGAAGTAAAAGGCAGGAGGCTGAAAAGTAATAATATCCCTAAAGAGATGCTCCTCAGTCCTTGCTAAAGAGACTATCAATATGTTAAATAATCCTCAGTGAATGTAAGTAATCATGATGTCTGCAAAGGAAACCAGTTTCCATCATCTAGTTCTCTGCTACCTTCAACACAGCTAAAAATCCATCCAAGTAACACATACACACATTCCCTCAGAGAAGGCTGAATTCTTTTCTGCACTTCTCTCTCCCCCTCTCTCTCTGGAAGTACTCTTATATAACCTTATAAGAGTGACTGGTTGTGTGTGTTTCACACAAAACAGTGTGAAAGGAGAGGGGGCCTACATGCTTTACAGGGTCTGAAAAGTTCTTTACTAGCAAAATCTGACAATTCAACAAATGAGACAAGATTTTATCTCCAGCTATTGGTCCAGACCTTGAAGACAAGAGAGCAGACTATGACGAAAAAACCCAGAAAAATTTGCAAGGAAGATGGTGATTAAATTTCTAGAAGCTCTAACAGAGGAGTCTGCAGAAATCATACCTCAAACAGCATTATATACACCTCATGGACGTCAGTCAAGCTTTTGGTCATCCCTTCCTGAAAGTAAATACAAACAGGGACACCTTATTCAAAGAAAAATATGCCATTGTGGGTGTTTGATGAATGCATTCCAGCTTTAAAGAGGGTTTCCTTTATAAATACAGCATGAAATGGGCTCTACTTCTACCAAATCCCAGAGAAACACCGAGTCACTGTGCCTGATCACCTGCAATTCAAACCAAAGTAACACATGGTGCTCAAGAGAGGAGTCATCATCCATACCTTCAGCCTCACAAGTCTAGTACCTCAAGTATCTGGCAAACCCAGCAGGGAAGCCCCTAGTGTTTCTCTGAGTGCTGGGTTTGTATAAGCAAACAGGAAATCCTGGGAATTTTCAGTGCATTTTCACCTCCAGCTCAGCCCGCTGTATCCTGGTTCTCATCTCATGCAAAATGTCAGCAAGTTCTAATATTACAGTCAAAATAAAACATGCAAAAAAGCCACGTTTTTAGCACCTAGTAATACCAGGTAATGAAGAACAGTCATGCTCATTAACCTTTCATTGGGAAATGGGATTTTTATCAGTGCCATAAAAACAAGCAAACAAAACCCCAACTGTCTCCTGCTACACTGACAGTTGATTTGTTCATTACACCTGCTAATCAGCAATTAGTTTAATGCCAGCACAACTGGAATGGAATAATGGCTCCAGATGCTACGACAAAGGAAGTTTTCATTCCTTAAAAATGTATCTTTAGGAATACTGGGAAGGGAAGGTGCCTCAGAGAAAACAAGAATCTCTGCCAACATATAAACTGAAGAAATGATGCAACAGAAAATTCTGTGCACAACAGCCTGAGTTAAAAACTAAGCAGTGCTTCAGGCATTCACAACAGCTTCCCTGCCTATCAGTGGAGGTGAAAGGATAGATGCAAGGACTCTTCTAGACTCTACAAGCAAAACAAAACCTGGTTTTGTACTTAAAACTTGAAGAGTTGTATTTTTCAACCACTGATTTTACAGGGTAAAGGACTGCTCTTCACCTCTCCTGGTGTCTGCAGTTCAGAAAGGTGCACTGAATGCTAACAAGCAAACTTCTCAGTGCTGAACAAAGGCTGCTTGCTGCCTTCTGGATTTTTAAAAATTTTGTGGTGTAAACACATCCTAAAATTCTTGTACACTTCAACCCAGTCCACCTCCTCATCTTCTTTCCCACTTCTGGATTCCCAGAACAGATGCAGACCATGTCCATGAACATGTTCTTCTCCTCTGTCTCAGAGGGAAGAGATTTAACTGCAAAACAGTTCACCCCCAGCACCAGCCCTGGAGCCTGTGCACCAAGGTGTCTGCAAGGGCTTGCACTCAAACACCAGCCTGAGACACACCTGGTCACTGCAGATTACAATTGCATTCTCTAATTCTTTTTTAGTTGTATTATGCAAACTTTTCTGGATTAATACCACCTATCTAAAAAGAAAATAAAATACCTAGTTCCTTTCCTCTTGGTCATATAATCTGATACTAAATAACATACTGAAACACACAACATTTGTTATGAAATGAACAAGCAAATTTGCCTGGACCAACACTACACAGCACAGCAAAGTATGTTCTGCCAACTCCCAAATCCAGCAACACAACCTCCCTGCCATTAAAGCTGATTACACACTGCAGATAATTATCTACATCTATCTAATTGTACATTATGAAAGATGATAAATAACTGTCATACAACTGTAAAACAACCCTCAGTGTAACCAAAGGTGGTACTATATGGTTACTTTTCTGTTTTTCAAGTGTTTGAGGTTCGCTGGTTGATTCACCAACTTTAGGAGCACACAATGGTTCTCTCAAATACAAATTTAGATCAAGGAGGTTTTATCCCAGCACAAAAACACCCAACCCACAAAGCCAGAAGAATAAACACAATCCCTGGTCTTTTCTTGTTTAAGCTAATCAGACTGATTTATTATTTTCCTGTCACCAGTGTTTTTATCTCAGGTTTGAGCTAATCATTCATCGACTTCTGAAAGTAATGAAGAACATATGAAAAGAAGAACAAGAGTCCAACAAGTACAAGTCATTCCATTTACTCACCAATCAGTTTTCTTTCAACCCTTCCAGAGTCCAAACACAGGAAGCGTGCAAAAATCCTGGGTTAAGTGGCAGAACTTTTTTGAATAGTTACTAAAAAGCAACCTACATAGATCACTTTCAAAGGATAATTAAAAGAAAATCATTAGTGAAAAAACACTAAAGAACTTATAGCACTAGACAGAGGGCCACGGGTGAAGCTGATCCCCAAAAACTGAGTTTCCAGGTTACATTTTAATTAAGAAAACATTCACACATATGTCAATGTGAAACAAAACATTCCAAAATTTAGCATCTTACACATTCCACATCTAGTTTGCTAATATGCCATAGCATTATTATTACTTATTTGGCCTATTCCCTACTGCCTCACAAAGGCAAAACTGATTTTGGAAGTGAAAAGCTTGCATGATATGCAGAACACATACTCTACACATTCCTTCCACTAACATACTTTTGAATGAAGCTTTTTTATGCCAGCAAATTCCCCAAAATTGGTGTCCCTACATACATTTCACTGCATGGATATGCCCCACTTTCCTCCTCCAGTCCCATATTCTTTTGTGTCCTTGCCAAGAAAATAAAAAATAATTAAAAAAAAAGGTTCAACCATCAAGTGAAAAATGTCCACAGGCATCTCACACTGAATTGTTAAAAAAAAAAAGCCCCATCCAGACAGCATCTTCTTTTGGAGAACAGCTTTACATTCCTGAGAGTGAGTAACTACTGGAACAAGACCTCCTGTAAGTGTTCCAGGACTGGTCAGACATTGTAGTCAGGAGACTTTCCCTGTGGCTGTCGCAGTCGGATTTGTAAGGTAGAAAATGCTCCCACAGTCACATGGAAGAAGAGCTGCCACAGGTTGCGCAGTTCATACAGGTACATGTTACACAGGCAGATCAGCCCAAAGGACAGGAAGGATTTGGCATTCCTCCAGCCCGTGTAGTATACAAACAGGTAACACTGCCAGGAAACAAAAAAGGAAGCAGATTATCTCATGGGAAATAACTTCCACTGAAGAAACACTATGGAGTCACTGAGAAATTACAGACAAAACAAGGAAAAGTTTGACTCGAACATGTAAGAACAGGATCACTTCAGCAGCCATGGAAGGGTGAGCAGTACCTGATGTCAATACATTTAGGTTCCATGAAACCCCTTCTGAGAACAATTCTCTCATAATAATTGATCAGTGCCTGCAATGAGTGGCTCATGACAAAAGAAAGTGGATGTTCCCAGAAATCTCTAGTCAAAATACACTCTGTTCCACCTGAGCAGGGGGGAAGGAACAAGAGCCACTGATAACTCTTCTTCAGGCAAAGCAACAGGAAGGATAGGGAGGACACCAGGGGTAAAGCCAAGGATTAACTGGTACATGCAGACAGGGCCACAAACAGCCACTCCAGCTGCTGCAAGTGGATCACATCTGGAGAGAAACACACAGCTGCTCAGGTGTAATTCTACCACACATTAAGGGTCTGTTTCTGCACACTGTGGTGTAACGGTGTCAGGACAGCCCACAGTTCCTTACTCTGACTTCTCCCTACTGCAACTGAAATCTGTTCAAGTCTCTCACCTCAGTTTTCATCTCTAAATGGACACAGCTTTTAAGCATTATTTTTACTTCTGCTGCTGTTCAAATTACTTTCTTAACTGCTAATAAAAAAAAGTTCTTTTCCCCCCCTGGATTCTAGGTGTTTCTGCCTGCTGAAGAAAGTTTTCACTGCGCTTTAAGGTAGATAACATTATTTGTGCTTACTTTGCATTCCAAATCTGTTCCCAGTAGATATATAACCATGCTCACAAAAATTTAACAGCATCCATCATCAGATTATCTAAGTGTCATTTCCGTTCTTCTTGAGCGTTTGCCACATTTTATCAGTGAAACTCTACTTTTTTTTTTCATTTTTCATGTTCCTCAAAAAAGAGCCGAAGCTTTGCACATTTGCAACTGAACAATGCAATTTATTAAGGTTACTTTATATTCTGTTTGATCTCAACCACTTTGCTATGAAGCGTGTGTTTCCACTGCAAGGCTGGCTGAGATCAACAAAGCTACTTGTAATTTCTGGGTATCTATCTCCAGGGAGGTGAGTACTGGCAGTATCAGTAAGATTTGTATGTCCTTCCTCCAAAGCTAAAACTAGAGATGAGTAATCTGCATGTTTCAGAATCCAGAAGAGTTGCTCTGAACCTGCTTGGCCATTTTGAGCAGAGTAAATGCAACCCACTTGTGCTGACAGTTTCAGAAGACATATCTAAAAGAGCAATTAGTTGGTACTAACATCTCAGCAATAAGAATTCAGCTCATTTCCTCGTGTTGTCGCTTGCACTGACAATGTATGAAGAAGTGTGACTGCTTCCAAGATTAAAACAAGAGTCAGGATATGCTTCATCAAAATGATTAACAAATATGAAGGGCTGAAAAACCAAAAACACTACAGAAGTTTAAAAATGCTACTGCAACATGATGCCGAATGACTGAATTTCAGTGAAGAACTGGTTTCAGTTAATTCTGAAGTTTATCTTTAATCAGTGTAGGTCCGAGGTGCTGGAAGATTTGTCCCTTGCAAAACAGAGCACCAGTCAAAAGGCCAAACACTGGTTTTAACACCTTACTACAAGTGCTGTTATCAAACTATTGAGGGTTTTTTCACTCCTAAAGGGAAGTGTTATTCTGGCAATCACTGAACATGCTTTTCTGTAGAAAGCTACTCTGTGCTGCTTCAGAGATTTTGATTTTTGATTTTTTTTTAATACGTGTTAGGAAACGACTGAAGACTTTGCTCCAGAGGCTTTGCACATCAGGTACAACTGAAACAGTTGTTACTTTTGGACACTTTCTTCTTCAGACTAGAAACACTGGAGGAACACAAAACATGCCAGTGAGTCTGAAACATCATATCCCAGGGAAGTCCTGGTTTTTGCCAGCACACCTGGGTTACAAACATTTCTTGGAAACTAGAAACACATTGCTATGTTGTTGTTAACTAAACAAGACAACACAGCATGGTATGTGCCTGGTGTGTGAATGGCAACGAGGTGTGCTGCCATGCAACACAGGCAATTAAGGTCCTGAACTCCTAAGTGTGGCAAAAGAACATCAGAATGTGCCAGAGAACCAACAACCCTCTCAGTTCTGAAAACTGACCAATGACATGTTGCAGAGATGATTTCAGAGGGTGAGGAAGAGTACACTCCAAGTCGCATGGACTCTTTCTTTCTAACAGCTCTACTCGAGGCAGACAGTGCAGGAAAGACCTATGTCCTTACATCTCAACGCACAGACATGAATCCTTTATAAAGAATAAGGTTTCTAATATGGGAGAGGAGGAAAGAATGTGCATTTTTCAAAAAAAAAAAAAAAAGAATGGAGGAGCTCCAGCTTATCTGATATGGAACAGACTGTTGGTGTGGAAAATTAACAACCATCTGAACTATTTAAAGGCAGAAGTTGACAGAAAGTCACCAAGTGATGAAGTTGTATTGTGACATTTTGGTAGAGATATGTTGTACAGAATGGAGATTACAGGTAACCTGGACAAAAGGCTGACTGATAAAAGGGCTGATCTAAAAGGAAAATCCTGAGACTATTCTGTTTTACTGACACTGCGCTAAACATTGGCACACAGAAAAAAAGTAGAATTTACATACTCTGCAAGTGCAAGTAACAGTCAAAGGAATTATAATAACAGCAATTGAGCTCAACAGACACTGCAGACACAGCTTAATGTAACAGCAGTGTCACTGAATGGCAGATGGCAATGGGCACGAGAAACCCTTGTTATAAATTATACAGGAAAGTCAAATTCAGATGCAGAAATGGAAAACCCACAGATGTGAAAAGCATCGTGAAGTATCAGACAGGAGAAGGAAAGCACAGTGAAAAGTGCCTGAAAGCTCTGAAAAGGAAAGAAATGCACAACAATGTACAAAGTGAGGAAAATTCTGGGGTGTAGTGCCTAGCTATTAAGTAAGGCATTTCTTCTGATGGTTTAAGTCTACCTGAACTTTGAAACTACTACTTAAAGAAAATACTATAACCTGCACTGCTGGTGATTTCAGAGGTAAATTGTAAGCTCCAAACAGAAAAGTAAATGTCTCAGTCTTCTAACTGGAGAAACACGTCAGCAAACAGAAGCTCTTTGTGTCAGCCTACTATATGATAGTTTATGATTAATGAAATAAAACAGTGCAGAAATTATCTTTTATCATCACCCCATTCAAGTATCTGTGACATTTAAGCATGATGACATTTGTGCACAACTGGGTAATGTTTCTAAACTCTGGTGAATTATGCAGAGGGAAGAACACACCTGGTACAAACAGGCTGCTGTTCCAAGAAAAAATGCAATAACATAGCTGAAGTCTTCACCTTCATTCTGTGAGGATAAAACAAAACAAAAAGCCAAGTTGTACAATGTGTCAGTGAAATACCAGTCATTTACAGTCTGAAAGTTATTAATTATTCTATGTTAAAATAGTTTCACATAGATATTTATAATAATCCTTATCCTACACTAAACCAAGAGCTAGGGCTAATCAGTGCTTACATTTACATCTGGGAAAAACACACCAAGGTCTGGAATCTGACCAAAATGTTTATTCACAAGAGACAAGTAATGCTGAGATTTCCAAGAGCCTTAAAGCAAGTCCAGGTCTAACACTGGATACTTACCTTCTCCAGATGCCTTTGAAAAGTCATTATCTTTAATATCAGCTTTGCAGAACTGTGCCTTCCTCCAGCTCCACAAAATGGAAACGAGATAGAAGGCAAAGACCCAAACTGGCCACTAGGGTGGGGTAAAACTCTACACAGAGAATAAGGAGGCAGCTCTGCACTCCTGGCAGTGAGAGCGAACAGCAGCGCAGGAATTTATCAGAGACCATTGGAAATTAAGTTTTCTTGAAGGAAAATATGGAAAAATTTACTAGAAGTGACAGATCTTTCTCCTATGTGTTAAAAAAAACCCCAAAACAAACCCTTCTAAACTTATTCAAACGGGTTGATATAGTTTCTACAGAGCTGAGCAGAATAAATTTACATATTCAGTGACTATTCTAACTGCATTTGCAACAAACATCAATCAAAACCTTTCCCCGGAAAAAAATGGGTACCCATGCAAATGCTATTCCTTGAGAGTGAATACAATTTTGAGAGGAAGGTGGTCCATTAGGAAATACAACTTGCGTCTGCTCAGAGCATGTTCAGAGTGAAGCATCTCCAGTGTTGGCTAGGAAAAACTTTGTATATCTGCACATACAACTCACTTACACAGTGCAGTAACTCCTACACCCTGTGTAAGTCTTGCCTCGGTGCCACTACAGATTTGCTGGTCTACAGCTACAGATTGTACCAGAGCTTTACTAACACCCATACAAAAAATCTGATTATAAAGGAAACGATAATTCAGAGATGCTTTTGATGACTTCTTACAAGACATTCCATTAATCATGTTTTGGATTATTTCTCCTTAAACCTTGTGGATTTTTCCATAATAAAGTAAATTGAGAGAAATTTTAATGGATTTTTAGTGTGCCTCATTTGTGGGAAATGGAAATTATCTTCCATCTGTACTGCCATCTATTACCCCCAGATGCAATGACATATAGAATAAAATTAACTGGCTGTCCTGTCATCACTTACATAGGTTAATCTAACACTGGCATTCCTTTTCAAAAAATCAGCTGCAGAAAGGTAACAAAATAAGTTCTAGAAACAGCACACTAAGTGGCAGAAATCTGTTCAGTACTATTTGTACTCCAGTGTACTTTAAATTCACTCCTATTTATAAACTGAGAGAATTGTGCATAACACAGAAAAATCTAATTAGGGATAAGTATTCACTATTTCATTCTTGGGTTTTCTTTATTAAAAAAAACACCAAAAACAACTCAAAAAGAAGGACCTAGCATGGAACATTTTCAATAGTCCTGTTCATCTATCCATTAGCCTTCAGGAAATGCTGAGACCTCAATGTTACTGCTTATTAAATCTTTATATATAGCAATAACTATTTAAGACATCTGGAATACAGGTCATCCTCTTTACCTTACTTCCATAAGAAATCCATTAAGTACCAAAAATATTGCAGTTAGCTGGTGAAAGTCCTAGAGACTAAGACTCACAAGGAGCAGCTGAGGAAATGTTTAACCTGGAGGAGAGGAGGCTCAGGAGTGAACTTATTACTCTCTGCAGCTACCTGAAAGGAGCCTGTAGCAAGGTGGGTGTCTCTACTCCCAAGTAACAAGTGATAGGATGACAGGAAATGGCTTTAAGTTGCACCAGGGGAGGTTTAGATTGGATGTTTGAAAAATTTCTACCCTGAAAGGCTTGTCAAGCACTGGAACAGGCTGCCCAGGGAAGTGGTTGAGTCACCATCCCTGGAGGAATTTAAAAGCTTTGTACATGTGGCACTTAGGGACATGGTTTAGTGGTGAACTCAGCCGTGCTGAGCTAATGCTTGGACTCAGGTCTTTTCCAACCTAAATGACTCCATGATTTTATAAAGTCCAGATATATGTTTGAATAAAAAGATTATCTATCTGCCAAGCAAGAGGATTACTATTTTCTTCTGAAGCCTTCCATAGGGTTTTTGGTTTCTACCTCTATCACCACACCAACAGAGCCATGAAATGGAAAGGAAGTCTTTTTCTGTGGTAGAACACATGAACTCTCTGTGCACGCTGCAAACACTACCAGCACATTCACTGGAATTGCTTGGAATCACAAACCACTAGCAGTGCCACCGTAGCAATGAGAACACAACCAGCAGAAGAAATGTAATACAGAGAAGCTGAAAGGCTACAGGGAGGGTCAGAGGAGAGAGTTTACAGAAAATGATGTGTTTGGGGAGGTTGTTTTGGTGGGGGGAGTGTTCTTTGAGGAGGTGAGGGGGGTTTAGAAGAAATCACTGGACAGTTGTCCCTTAAATTGATCCTTTCAGCACCCAAAGAGAAATAAGCATCCTACTTAAGGAGTCTTATTAAAGACAAAGAAAAACTAAAACAGGTTTCTAAAAAACAATTTTACAAATCCTGTTTAAAGATCCCTCCCCAGTCTGTGGACTTTTCAAAAACACTGGCCAGATTTTCCAAGCTGTTCATCATTTCACTCAAGTGCTTTTAAATAGCATCTATAGAAATTAAATGCCTCATACACTGGCATAAATTTAGAAAACAGAACATTATGTTCACATACACTCACTGCTACCAAGGTACCTAGGGAAGGAGTTGGCCACCCACTTTCCACTGCTGCTGAAACTCACAGCCTCAATGAATGAGGCATCACACCCAAGAAGGATGCACAGATCACAAACACAGGGTTCAAAAACAGAGGCCTGACCTAACAAACAGCATTTCTGGAAATAAAACTGGCAAGACTTAGTTCAAATAGCATCTTCTAAAGTGATAATTATGATTGCTATGATGCATAACTTTTAAATTCATGGACATGTACGATACCTGGAGAAGGCTTTCTATGGCATGAAAGCCACGAATTAAATTCAAAGCTCCACATAACAGACTAAGCACAAATGAGACAATCCCTGGCAGAGTCACAGGTTCCAGACGCTGATGAGGAGCTGCAAAGCAGAAGATCAAAAAAAGATACCAAAGGTCAAAGCAATGTCTTTAGAAAATTAGTAAAATAGCAATCTCATTTTTCAGAGGCTTCTAGGCTCAAGAGATCACTGAAGCAAACCACAAAATGTCAATCTTTTTTTTCTAAAAAGAAGAAGAAACATTTAAAATATTTCAGAACAAGGTTTAACAAAAAGAAAAATTTCCTTCAGTTCACATATATAACTGTTTCGTTATATCTAGTCTCTACCTCAATACATTTCATTTATTCAGTATGGTACTGGTAGCTGCTCACACATGCCAGGAAATCAATAGTAAAAGATGCACTTGCTAGTGAAATCTGTCCACAATTAGTAAACAGCTAATAAGTCATGTATCTCCTCTCACAACCTCCACTGCCCTTTAACACTAACGCATGAGCCAGATATGGAGGCTGATTTAGCTTGTTTGCTGAACAGAAGCTATCACAGTCCCATGCCTTAAAAATTGCAGCCAGTGAGTGCTACCAAACACACAAAAAAACAGCTCTGAAACTAAGTTAGCATCTATACAGACCTTCCAGACAGTGCTTAGAAACCTCTTAGAAAACACATGAAAATGAAAACACACTTTCTTACCATGCACACCCACTCCTTGAGGCTTATCTAGGGTCACAAGTGTGTAACAGTTGTGTATGTTCCTCATTCCTGTGTCTTTCCATAATTAATAACAGAAAGCAAATATGACAAAACAATGCACAACTACTAACAGTCTGGATGACACTGGGAAAACAATGTGACTACTGAGCCAGACCCAAATCATTCTGTTCAAATCAACCAAGTGTAAAGATGTGAACAATGAGGTTAATGAACTGTAACGTTAATAGAGAGAGGGGTGTCGATCCCAGTTCTTTGCAATGCACAGACCCAGGAAAAAGGTTTTTCAAGCACTTTATGAAGTTACAGAATCTAAAGAAAAAATGACAAAAGCTATTTCCCACTGATAAGCAGGCAGGGCTGTCTAATTATGAGTGTCTGGTAACACAAAAATAAAACACAGAACAAGTTCAGATAATTCATTTGTGCTGAATTTAACAGTGTGATCAGTTGGGGGTTTTTTTAAATAAAAGCATAACCCTTATTTAACTTTCAGAGCTGTTCTGACTGTAGGGCACATAACTCCCAGCAATCACTCAGTAGAGGTTAGATATGCTATTTGCATCCCAAACCACTCTCGTTCTGCAACTCCTAACTGCTTGTTTAGCTTTGGCTTTTTTAAACCATCTCATCTAGAGAGTGGCAAAAAGCTGAGGGGGTGTGTGACTGTTTTTAGCCAAAAGTAATTCCATTTCATTAACTGGTGGATAAAATTAGCCCACTGCTCTCCACACATAGCTCCCCTGACAATCTCATTTTCCCCATGTATCAGGTAACTTAAAATCACCCTGTGTTAAAGCAGCACTTAAAACACCACTTCGAGAACAGGGAGGGTGGAAAAGTAAAGAGCCTTGTCAGTTAGATCAAGAGCATCTATGAAGGATCATAAAATACCAGTTTTTATCTCTTATTAAAATATGAAAACAAATTACAAAAATTCAAAGGACATTGCACACTGCTGCTGATGTCATTAAACTCTCCAGAGCCGAACAGATTTTAGTGCTACAAGCAAAGCAACAAGAGCCATTTATATATGAAAAAATGAAGGCAAAACCAAAAGAATGAAGGAGGAATGTCAGAGCAGGCAGGGGCAAGGGCAGCTGAGCTGATACATCCATCAATCTTAGAAATGCAATAAGTGCCATATCAAACATCCTCAATTCAAAGCACAAATACTGAATTTAATGTTGACATTTAAATAAAAATTTAGGAAAATTACACGATGTGAGAAACTGCACTACTTGTAAAAATGTTTATTTAAAACTAAAGTGTAAAAAAAAAAATTAAAACCAAAAATTGAGTATTCTCATCAGGCAGAAAATAACTTCTTATTTGACGACTGTTCCTTCATTGCAAAAAAGCTTAGGAAACAGTAAATTTACACCAACATAAAGCATCACACATCAGCATGCTGTCACCTCTTTCTAATGCCTGCCAACACCTACACTCACCTCTGAAGGAAAATTCCATCTATAATCTGCACACTTCATGCTTCACACACTCATAATTACCTCACAATTCCTCACCACACAGCACAAGTTGCACTGAAGGAGAAGAGCAGCTACTTTCAGTTACTTTAGCAACATGGGAGGCCTGGACAGTACACCAGGGCTACACATTCAGCTACTGTATAAGCAAGTACCAGTCACTGCTTCCCCAGAATGGCCCAAACTAACACGGCCAAGTCTGCCACAAAACAAGACTTGCATCCACCTAACTTCCTACCTCCACACACTCTTCAACCTGATTTAACATCCTTGGTCCTACTTTTTAACAGGACAGCACATTCAGGAAATTACACTAGGCAAACCATATCTTTTTGTGAGAATTTGTCCTTAGAGCTATGGAGAAACTTTGAAGTGTAGCCAACTGAGTGGGCAGCAAATATCCAGAGAAAGTTCTTTTCAAGGGTGGAGAGAAGTGATGAATGTATAGAATTACAAAACCACTAGCAGACTTGCTAAAAACGACACTGTTATTCAATAGCATCTAAAATGTGAAGAGCTGAAAAGGAGCAAAGTGCAAACCTCTCATAATGTACAGCCCTTTGATGGAGAGTTTCTACAGCAACTCAAGGAAGGAAGTGGATAACTGAACAGAGATCTATGGAATTCAGAGGAAAAGAAAGTTAAAAGTAACTGAAAGAGAAACAGAAGAAAATTGACATGGAAAGAAAAGAGGACAACAGAACCGTTTCTGCAGGACAAAAGTTGTGGAGAGGCAGGTGAAAAAATAAGAAGACCAACTGACAATTATTGTTTAATCTTACTTTATAGTAAAAAGGGAAATGGTTCGTATGCATTTTAATTTACTCATATGACTTTCCAACACTTTTACTCAGAAACTTGATAAAAACCTCCTCCATGAACAACTTTAAAAAACCCCCAGCCAATTCTGGCATAGGCCAACTTCTCTCATCCTTGTTGCTTTTTCTTTTCCCAACTGCAGAAGGTTTGAATCTAGACAATTTTCAGAGTGAACCAGTTGCCACTTCTGCCACCATAACCTTTTCCACAAGGCCGAATTACATGACAATAATTAAGAGCAAATAATATAAGCATCAAAAGTGGCAAAAGAAAGTATCACAGGATCACATGCCTTTATAAACAGCCCACAGATGTAAGCAGGAAGGAGATGATTAAAGGTATGTACAGTGCTGCTTAAAAGATTCCACTGTTTAAGTAATTTAAACATCTTCACACTTTTATTAATTTTCCAGATTCTAACTCTTATACTGTTAAGCTGCAAATACAGAGATGGTAAACTATTTCTACAACAGTGTCTCATAGCACCTGGACTTCTCAAGACTGGGGCACCAGAGTACAAATAGGGCACCCCAGGGATTATTGTTTGCTTTTCATCTTTAATAGAAAGTAGTTTTCAATCTTCTAGAGTAATCCTTATGAGTAAGGACATAACAAGGATAATGCACTAGCAAAGAGATCCTATTAACATATGATATAATAATATACAAATATACACAAAAATATTGTATATACAATATATCCACAGACTGCACAAAATGAAGCTGATCTTTCATTGCAAAACTCCAGGAAGTGTTTAGATTTATAATTGCAGTTTTCACCCTGACACTGTAAAGTGAATGGCATCAGTGTATGTCAGCCCAGGATAACTTATAGACAGAGGGGCCTTTGGGAAAAAAGGGGAATATATTAAGTAATTAAAATCAACACTTCCTTTCATTCTATTTATGATTTTGCTTCACTAGACTTGGCAGACTGAGATCAGATGACATCAGTTTCACGTGTGGAGTCCATGTATTAGTGCAAGGACTTGGCAAGTCTTAAGCTCCCGTCCTGCTGGGAAATACCTGCAGGTGGGCATCAAAGTGATTCAGAGCATCCACTTAATAGCACAAACCTTTAACCCAGGTCAAATTTACCTCCTATATGAAGTATAATAAAGTTTTAAAAGATTAATGACTACTTAAATTAATGTAGCAATTTTTATACAAAACTGCAATTATTAACATCATACACAAGGTACTTATTTTAGTGCACCTCTTAGCCAGCACAGCTCTTTGGATTTTCCTGCTTCCCAAAGTGCTGCTTCTCCCTGCAGCTCCTCTAGCTCCTGACACTCTGCTCTCAGCTTATGTCATCATTGGGTCTTACTGGGCAGAAATAAAAATTTTTAGAAATCTTAAAAGGTCAGAAAAAGAAACACCATCTCCTTGTTAAGTGCTCATCTTCATTTGCTTATTTTCATGCAGTTTTTTTCCCCTCAATAAAGCAGTGCATTGACCAGACTCATTTCTCTGAGTGCCTTGGGAAGATCTGCACTTTGAGCAGAGGACAAAACACACATCTAAGCTAAAATACACATAAGGTCATGGCAGCTTTATGCTTTAAAAACATGAAAAAGCTTTTTTTAAAGGAAAAAAAAACCACATCAAAAATGAATTCTACTACCCTTCATCTGTCTCATTTAAGGATACAAACCCAGAAGTCTGGAACTTACCTGCAGATATCTTACCAGTACCCTTATACTCCACCACAGATATATGTGCAAAGCCATTGGCTGAACCCAGTTCTGACAGGGAAATTTGATAAGGAGGTCTCAGTTTGATTTCTGTCTGCATGTCAGCAAGATTCATCTTTGTTGACAAGGAACGTGTGTTGTTGTATCTCTGTTTGGTCCTCTGGATGAAATTATCTGCGTAACATTTAAAATAAAATGGTGTAGTTTTGTGGGCTTTTGTTAATTAAATAATCCAAGTCCATAAAGCTCATTTTGCTACATCACGAACTGAAATATATTGTTTGAAGTCTTTGTATTTATCTTGGATTTTTAACAGTATTTCTGTTTTGTGGCTAATATATCATGGGTTATTTAATTCTGCAGATAAAAAAGAATTTAAGCTTTAGAAATCTAATTACTTAATAACTGTGAATAAACTAATGACTTTTCACTGCATGAGACTGAATGCATTTCTAACACAATGGATTTACTGCACTTATTCCAGCTTTTCTGTTAGTTTAGTAAACATCCTTATAAAAAAAAATAACTCCTGCATTCAAGTGTAAACATCCTTGAGTATGAAATGTGCTTGCAAAACATTCAGGAGAAGAAAATTAATACCATATAAAGACTTCAATAGACTTAATTTCTAACTTAACAACCAGTAGAACAAAGAAGGTGTTTGGGAAAGAAAAGAACAGTGTTCATAGAAATCTTCCTAAGGAAGACAATGATGTTATACAGAAACTGTTAATAACTGACTGAATTATAGACAGAAATCAAGCAAGTGGAATATCTTCCCCCATATTTCTAAAACTGCAGTTCTTTTTGCTCTAATGTGTTCTATGAGAATACCTAAAATAGCTGCCTAATAGTCAGCATTAAGCAACATAAATTAATGCAATTTGTAACAGCTGTTATGTGGTGCATAAGGGATGAGTTGCATTTGAGTTTGCATGACAAAAGATTAAATGCTTCACTGGATCATAAAACAAAAAAAAAATCTCCCCCTTTCATGTACTGAACACAAGTTACAGCACAGCTAAGAGCAAACACGAAACTGCAATCTTGTACTCAGAAATTTATGAAGTTCAGTGACTTTACAGATTAAGTATTTCACCAGGTATGAAGTCAAACAACTCCTAGGATTATTAACTAGGAGAAGATGAACTCCAGAGCTGGTCACACAAGGCTTAAACCAAAACCTACTGGAATGAACAGAAAGATTATAAGTAAGTTTGGACGAAAATCTAGTAGACTAATTTAATGCCCACAGAAGTATTTCTTTACAGACTAACAGGAGTTAAATCAGATTCTAAATCCACTTGAAATACAGCTATATTGTCCAAATCCTCTTGGACATTTTTGGTTTGTGTGCATTAAGTTGCATCTATTGAAATACTCACTTGTCTTAGTGTGAGAATCAAGGAAAAAAAAAGAGTCAGATCCTTACCAAACTCTATAAAACAGTACGGTCTGATTGCAGTATTCGTCTTCATCATATTGTAGGTAGTGATGAACTCCTTCTGAAGCTCATCCAGGAAGCAGAAAGCCAGGACACTGGGATAGTTTTCAGTGCACAGCATCATATAGCTTACCCCCAGGGAACTTATGAAGCTATAATTGAGACAACACATTCAAAATTTCAAACTTAAATCCAGGTAATTAGCTGCTTCCCTAGTCTGAGCTCATATTCTACAATCAGAAAAGTAAAAATTTATCTGTGGTAGCAAAGGAATTAATGTTTACTAAAAACTCCAATCTACTTCTAGGCAATGTTTTACTTGGACATCACACTGTACAATCACATGAGAAGCTGCATTACACATATATGTGCAGGTGTGTGTACATATGTGCACAGTCTCACGTATGCGAAACAGCAAATGAGAAACATACAGCAAGTTTGCCCCATTATAGCTTATCATTCATCTCAAATGCAGAACATGTGATTTGGTGCATCCCAAAAACGTAAAAACAGTTGGTTCTTTTAGAACACGTGAAGAAATAAAACTGTGAAATAAAGAAATAAAATCAGTAATTCTCCAAAGATAACAGCAAGGATGACCAGAGATTTCAAATATGAAATCAGAAAGGGATAATTTTCAACATACATATTGCATGTTGCATTTAGGCATTTCATTAGAGTCCATGTTTCCATGACAAATTCAAACTTCTTCAAAATCTTGATAGGTAACTTACACTATTACAAAAGTATTAAAACCCATCCTAAGCCTTATGCCTTGTTCTGAAAAGCTTCTTTTAAGCTAACCAGTTTACAAGCCAACTACAGCAGGGGTGGAAGGAGGAAAAAAAAAAAAAAAAAGACAAACCAATCAAAAACATTGACTGGAAACATATAGTCCATCCTGGGCCTAATCCCCAGAAAAGCTGGAAACTCAGGTGCTATACTTTCCACCCCTCTAACTTCTATGTGCTTGCTAGGCGTTAGGATGAAATTACCTCATAAAAAATAGTATATCTAAATCAGTATCAGAATTTAGCTCAGCTAAAGTGCAAGTGAACTACTACAAGTAGGTGCGCCTCGTTACCAACACTAAGTTGAAATCACATACAAAGCAAAGTTCCAAATAAACAACAAAGAATCACTTCACAATGATCCAAGTGTCACACTGTGAAATAATTATTGAGTTATGGTTGGGGTTAGGGCATGTCTCTCAGAAGTCAACAGAAATCCTGCAGGTGCAACAAAAGGGCCTAACAAACATCCTAACCAAGAGATTTCAAGAGTGCTGGTTACAAAAGTACCTGGGCAGTTTTTAAAATTTTTGTAGACTAAAGAGATCACTAGTTGAACTGTCATGGCTTACATGGTTTAAATATAAGAAATAACCTTGAAATTTAAGTAAGTATTGACAGTAGATTGGAAGGAAACCTATAGATAATCTAGTTCCAACCCCTGCCATGGGCAGGAACACCTTCCACTAGACCAAGCTGCTCAGAGCTCCATCACACCTCGTCCTGAACACTTCCAGGGATAATCATCCACAGCTTCTCAGGACAACCTGTGCCAGTGCCTCACCACCCTCACAGTGAAGAATTTCTTCCTAATATCTAATCCAAACCTACCCTCCTTCAGTTTAAAACCATAACCCCTTGTCCCATCACTACATGCCCTTGCAAAAGAACTTCAACCAAAGTTTGAGTAGGTTTCAAATCTTTCTTCAATTTCTCAGTTTTAAACTTCTGATACATAAATATTACCAAGAATTAATCTTAGTTTGATGAAGCATTTCTAATGTGAACTGTTAACTTTTTAACTCACAGACATAACCCAGGAGATTGCAAATACATACAAAAAGAAGCCTTACTTTATATTATACTGTCCAGTTTTCAGAGTACATCTATCAGGAAGCTGAGAAAGTTTCTTTGAAAGCATTTTGAAGTATTTTCTACATTCTTGCATCCCCGTGCTCTGGTCATAATCAGTTGATGCAGACAGTGGGAGTCCATCCCTCACACGGACCACAGAGGCAGATAAAATCATAGACATTGCCAACAGAGTTAAGGACAACCTACAACAAAACACAAATCAGGAGGAATCAGAATTAAGGTAAGAGCAAAAACGATGGAGTCAACTGTGACCAATCAAACTTCTCAAGCTGTATATTGGGTTTAGGCTTCAAATGGGGCACAGTGAGGATTTTCAAGTGTAACTCAAGGGTCCTAACTGAACAGGACCTATTAGTCTACAGATGTGCAGCAGCACATCTGACATCAGTGCCATGCTTCTAAGTATTTTTTACCTGAACTTCCACAAATCCTCACCTAGAAATACCTGTGGGGATTGAAACACTGTTACTTAGCCTTAGTACAACAGCAGCACTTTCATTAAACAAGAAGAGTCACTGCTTGAAGAGTACAACAATTAAGTCTAAATAAAGGACAAAAGCTAGAGAGGAAAAATGTGTACTGTAAAGATATGACAGATCCAGGTCTTGATCAAGCAATAATATTAATGTGCTTGCATGAAACTGTTATTGAGCACATGCTTAAGTATCCTGACAAACAGACACAACTTATATAATATCAAACAGGAAATCAAGGATTAGGACAGCAAGAAATGTAATCCAGCTTTTCCAGCTCAAAATGGGATTTCTTAAACATGAAATGTTCTGTTTCTTATCTGGGTCTCCATTTTCTTTAAATCTGCAGAATGTGTCTATCAGTATGACACAAATACTGAGCAGGTTGAAATGGTGCTAGCAAAGCCTACATGCTTTGACAGTATTTAATTTTCAAAGCATAATAATTAAAGCTTTGTGGAATACGGTCACTTTTAAAAGTTGGGTGTTTAAACATTTCTCAATCAGAAGGAGAAAATTTATAGTGGGCATTTAGCAGCATAAACACAGAGCCTGCAGACAGTATTTGGAGGCTGAAGACACATTTTTAAAGCCTTCAAGTTCTTCAAACTTTACGTTAAATCAAAACATTCAGGAGTTTAGCAAGACAAGCATTAAAAGAAGGATTACTGATCTGCTAAGTATCAGTACACAGATTTGGCCTCCTACAAGTGGGCGAACTGCTAGAATTTATACGAAGCCAAAAGCAAACACTTCCTCAGGCCCTAACACTGCTCTGCAGACTCCTACCAGATACTGCACCTATCACTTCGGAGACCATGAAAGAAACATTTCTGCCTCCCTCGGACGATGCTACGCAAGTCCCATCCAGTCACAAACTGCAAAAGGAAACAGATTTCTGAATACAGCTGAAATACGCTTCTGTGTGCAACACTGACATGTTTACAGCACGTCTCAAACGATGACGTGAAGGTGCTTTACAAGCCTCAGTCACTGAAGGACTGTATTCCCAAAAGTCAGGAATTCAAATTCTCCCCAAATAACACTGTCTCTTCATAGAAGAGAAGAAATAGTTATTTTTTCCCCTGAACTCTCACCTTTCCTATTTCCCACTACCCACGGGTTATATACACATATCAGGATATTTGCTGAATAATAAACAACACTCAGGTCTTTCAAGGTTATTTACTCCTCAGAGAGAAACAGGCATATAATAATGAAAGCACTGAAAATGTGCTGCAATTTTCAGTTCAAGGAATTCAGCTTCATCAGCAGTCAAACTTCTACCTCCTTGGAGATGCATCACATTAGCTGAATAAATTCCAAGTTAATACCCTTGTATTTTACTTGTACAGCACATCAGACTTTCCCTGAAGTCACAGCAGCAGTTGAAGCCACTGTTGCCTGCAGTGTGCTGAATACCTTTGGGCTTTTATCAGGTGCACTTGTTATTTCAGCACTTCACTAGGGAATTCACCTCCTGTACAAAGTGCTTTGATCAGCTGGACACAAAACCAGAAAAACAACCCCAACTTTAGGACTTGCTCTAGATTAGCTGCTGGTGCGAAGCATTTGAGAAATTAAACCCATAGTTCTAGAAACTTTCCCATCTCCGAGTTCATGCACATGATCCCAGAAGGACAATTCACACAGAATGCAAATGGACCCATTTGCCTAACTATGCTGCTAACCATATAACCAAGGCAGCAGCTGAAGAGCATGACAAAATTGCAAAGGAGCTTTAAACTGTAATGGTTCTCTGACAATAACCACCTCTACCACTTGGAACTCAATCCTCACAGGGACTTTGGGGAGCTATATCACTATAAACAAAAGAAGAACTATGTGATAGCAAAGTTTAAATACCTCCTCATTAACTTACTTGCACAAAACGTAATTTCATGGATCTGCATTTCCTCTGATGAAACAAATATCTCTCTTAGCACCTAACATGAAGGAAGGAACACAGCTCCATGCCCTGGTCCAGGAAAAGGCAGTGAATAGGACTGCACTGCAGGAGAGACTCAGAATCCTGTAGCCAGCTCTCAGAAGAAAAAATAATGTTCTGTTCACTTTTTAAATGATGTTGACGGTTAAAGTTCATGTTGAGCAACCTGATGAAATAAAAACAAACAGAAAAAGTTAGCAAATGTATTCACTGGCTAACAACATTCTTCAGCTCTTTTTGTGAGGGGGCAAACTAATTGGAAAGGCCTGAACACAGCCAGGGGAGGTTACTCAAAAGGTACTCAAAAAGAAAACTAGAATAATAAAGATCCTAAAATGGTTTTGTGTTCTTTAAGTGAAGTTCAGGCAGTCACATCACTTCAGCCATTTAAAATGGGAAAATACATTATCTGTCTGCACAGTGCATGAGTAACTCAGGGTAACACAACCTTTGACTCTGAATCCCACCATTCACCTCATACACTCAGTTTAATTAATGTGTGATTCCCTCTGCTCAGAACACTTCGGGAACACAACACAACCACATGCATTTCCAAAGCATTAAGATTTTCAGCATTCAATCTCACCATAGCTGCTTTGCTCCTACAACTAAGGACTATCAACAAATAAGTAAAAGAACATAAATACCACTAACAACAGCCTGTCTGCACAGACAACAGACAAAGCAAAGAATGAAGAGCCCTTTAGAGGTATTCTTTCAATTTCCATGTCTGCTCTACACATAAATAAATATTTGCACAAATCTAAACCAAAACTTTCTTCAAGACTCCTACTTATATTTACAGAAATTAGGCTCTCTAACAGAAGCCTCCACTGAAACTTGCCAATTCTCTTAACATCCCATAAAATCGCTTTGTGCTTAGGTGAACAATCTTCAGATCACCAGTCAGGCAGGTTTTGTTACCATCATCTTAAAAACCCAAGCAGTGAAAATATATACTTCTTCCTCAGCTCCTAACAGCAGAATCAGAAAGCTACCTAAAAAAAATGGTAATAAAATAAAACCACTTTGGTTGCAAGATCACACATATGTCAAGAGATGTGTAATACACACACTGCAACAGAACATTCAGCCTTACTTGAAAATGTATTAACATAGGATAAAAGTTTACTAAATGTTCAAAATGAAAGAGCTGCTCTACTCAGCTCTCAAAACAATACAGCTTTATAGAAGGAGCCAAGTGGTAAATTTAATATAGACTTACATAGGCAGAGATTGAAGAAAGAACGTTAAGGATATGGTACTGCTTTCAGAACTACCTCCAAATATCTTTTTTAAAGACCTGTTCAAAATCTCACGAAGTAATTCACCAAACTGTTACACATGTCATACATTTTCCTCCGAAAAATCTTTATCACTCAAACACCTGAAGATGACAAAAGGCTGCACTTCCACTACAAATGGTCTATAAATCTATTGCAGGTGCAAGCAAATGAACAGGGATCAGGTTTGCTGTGCCATTCTGGGACAGAGCTGAGGAATGTCAGACCCAAGCAGTGGGTTTTAGGCTCACAGGCACCACAGAGGGTTCTTCACAAGACACATCATCAGCCTGTGGAACTGCTTGTCACAGGCTGCTGTCCATGCTACAGTGTAATGTGAATTCAGGAGGCAACTGGAAAAGTTCACAGCAAAACCACCAGGGTTATTAGGACCAAAACACTGTTCTTTGCTCAGTAGGATTCTGACCCCCCCAAACAGGGAGAGTACACTACACCATGGAAGCATCACTCCATGCTTGCACTGCTCTTATGTTCAGTAAGTACCTACTTCTGCCTCATCTTTATTGTTTTCCCCTTACAGACCTTCAGAGCTGCAAATGAGGACTGGGAGAAATCATGGAAAAGAGGAACAGGGAGAAAGCTGTCCCAGACAGGTAAGACTCAGCTGAGTGGCCATTCCTCTAGCCTCCACCCTCCCTAGAGCTGTCCAATCCCTCACACACATCAACCTCCACTGCTTTCAGGAGCAGCAATTAGCACACGTGGCTGCTTTCATTTCCTCCCATGAACAGGAAATCTCAGACGATGGAAACCAGAACCTGTTTCACTGAATTATATTTTTTAGGACTTATTCAATTATCATCTTGTTTATTTCTGTGTTATGACGGTGTTTGATCCTGAGGCAGCGTCTAGAAAAGCCCTAGAAAGTGGTTATACATTCCAGCTTTAACAAACTGGTAATCCAACTTGTAACCTGACAGTAATTCACAGAATCATGGAATTTTAGAGGTT
>NW_008689979.1:7186-11427 GCF_000695815.1 Acanthisitta chloris | reverse complement strand
AGGAGAGGCTCCATGTCTGGAGGAGGAGGAGGAGGCTCCATGTCTGGAGGTGGCCAAAGCTCTGGTGGTTGCGGATCCGGCGGTCTGGAGGAGGTGGCAGCTCTGGTGGTTATGGATCCAGCTCTGGAGGTTATGGATCCAGCTCTGGCAGTGGTGGGTGCTTTGGTGGAGGAGAAGGAGGTTCAGGGTATGGATCCACCTCTGGATGCGAAGGAGGTTCAGGGTATGGAGGAACCTCTGGATACGAAGGAGGCTCAGGGTATGGATCCACCTCTGGATATGGATCCACCTCTGGCTACGAAGGAGGCTCAGGGTATGGAGCAACCTCTGGATATGGAGGAGGCAGCTCAGGCAGGAGAGGATCCACCTCTGGAGGAGGAGGAAGCTCCATGTCAGGGGGTTGGGGGTCGAGCTCCGGTGGGACCTGCAGCCCTGGCTCTGGGGGGTGTGGAGGTGGGGAGTGCTCAGGGGGTGGTGGGTGCTATGGTGGGCTGACCTCTGGGACATACAGCTGTGGGGATGGCACTGAAGAATGCACCTTGGAAGGAGGATTGTCTTCTCCGAGACGGACTTACTGGTCTGTCTATGGAAGTTCCTCTGAGGGAGATGCTGCCCATAAGTGAGGTCTGGATGGAAAATCCTGCTGGTGGGATGGGATGAAGCCTTTCCCCTGATCTGGGAGGGCTTCCCTGCCCCTCACTGCTGGTCTGCACATCATCCCAAGCTCTCTTCTCCCTGCACAACCATCCCTGGACTCTGTCATCGTTGGATGATGACCTTGTGACGGTGTCTCTCTCTTCCTTGGGCTTTCTCTGAGCTTTCCATCCCAGGCTGTTTGGAACCTTTGGCAACTAAAAGCTTGAAACCAACTTTGGTGTGTGTGTCTTGGTCTGGGGAAGGGCAGGACACCCGTGGTGGGGACGAGGTGTTGGGTGCACCAACTGGTGGAAATCTGGGCCAACCTCAGGGCAAACCAGTGAGAAAGTAGGAGATGGTTACAAAGGAATTTCTGTCGGAGAGGCCAAATGCTGAACCCTCACCACGAAAACAGGTTCAAGGGGCCAAGTCCTCCAGGTCTAAAGGAGTCAACCAGGCAGGACATGTAGTTACACCTCAGTTCCCTCATCGCCTCCAGGAATCACTCATGAAACATCTCCAGGACAGATCCTCCAAGGAGATTTTTGTTGGCTTTGCAGCTGCAGATGAAGAAAGGAGCAAAAAGCCTCTGAGCAACCAAGTCTCATCTTGTTTCTAGTCCCGTCTCCCTCTCGGGGACCCAAATCAAGGTTGGATGGTGTGTGCCCAAGGCAACTTGTCTTGGCCAACAGCTGATTTTTAGGGTTGTCCTGTGGAGTTGGACTCAATGACCCTTGTGTGTCCCTTCCAGCTCAGGAGATTCCATGATCTTAGTGATGATTTTTATCAGAAAAAGTGAAATATTCCTTAAATCTCTCGCAGAACTTCAAGTCCAAACGAAAGTTCTCATGAAGGTGAGCTGACCCCAGAAGTTTGTTCAGGAAGCTCAATCTGGTTTGGCAACATGTCACTTCCATAACCAGTGGCTCAATCCCACTGGGAATATTTCATGTCTTTTCCCCAGCCAGAGGAAATCCAACCACGGGGAGTGCTGAGGGAGGCAACAGTGAGGAGATGCTCAACTCCCACACTGGGTTTTCTTGGGTGGGGAGGAATTTGTGGCCACGTGGCATCTCCAGCCCTTCCCAGTGTTCCTCTGTGAGGTGATGGTGACTGTGCAGGAGCTCAGAGCACCAGACAGAGGGAGCTGCTTGCCCTTGTGGAGGACTTCATCCCCCTCAGCAGAGCTTCAGCCACCCACTGGAGACCCTTCCAGCATGAGGTGTCCATGCCCAGGGCAGGGGAACTGGAATGAGATGATCTCAGGATGGTTTGGGTTGAAAGAGGTCATCAAATTCCACCTCCTGCCATGGGGGAGGTGGAAGGTCATTCTTCCACCAGCCCCGGTGGCTCCAAGCCCTGTCCATCCTGGCTTGGAACACTCCCAGGAACAAATCATCCACAACTTCTCTGGGAAAACCCATTCCAGTGCCTCATTGCCCTCCCAGAGAGGAATTCCCTCCCAGTCTCCATCTGTCCCGGCCCTCTGGCAGTGGGAACCCATTCCCCGTGTCCTGTCCCTCCAGGCCTTGTCCCAGTCCCTCTGCAGCTCTCCTGGAGCCCCTTTAGGCACTGGAAGGGTCTCCAAGCTCTCCCTGGATCCTTCTCCAGGCTGACACACACACTCATCCCAGTTGGGTCATGTCCAACCTGCTGCTCGTGCCTCCGGATGATCCCAACCCGTGGAGGATCTCCAGGTGGGTCATGTCCAACATCTCCCACACCCCCAAATCCTTCTCCTCAGAGCTACTCCCAGTTCCTTCCCCATATTTGTGCCTGGGATTGCCCTAACCCAAGGCAAACCACATTCTCCCTCCCCTGGAGCCTGGTGGAGGAGAAGACAACACACAAAGATCTTCATCTCTCTGCAGTTTATTGGTCATGGAAGAACCTGGAGGACAGGGAGGCCACGGGTGCACCAGGTGTGAAGGAGAGGAGGGAAAAAAAGGATCTAGAAAACATCTGAGCTGCCAAATGACTCCACCGAGGGAAGGTGGACAACACCCGAGACCCATTTCTCTCCTCCTACACCTGAACAGGAGGAATTCCCACCTCTCCTCTGCTCAGGTAAGCTCCTCCTGCAGCTGGAAGAGGCACGTGGGTGACATGTGGGACATGGGGAGGGCATGAGGGGACCATAAAAAGTGGAAGGGAAGAGCAGTTTTCCCCAAGGTTCTCCTCAGGCAGCAGCAAGGAATGTGTCAGGAGGTGTTTGGGTGAGCTCCGCAGGCCTTGGGACCCACCAGGGAAATGTTTCTTCCCGGGTGAGTGGTGGGGCTCAGGTCACCCAAGGGTGTTGTAGATGCCTCAAGGAGGCTGTGGATGCTCCAAGGAAGTTGTGGACACCCCAGGGAGGCTGTGGTTGCCCTAAAGAGGTTGTAGATGCCCCAAGGAGGTTGTGGTTGCCCCAAAGAGGTTGTAGATGCCCCAAGGAAGTTGTGGATGCCCCAACCCTGGTGGTGTTCAAATCCAGGCTGGATGAGCAACCTCAAGGGGAGATGTCCCTCCCCATAGCCAGGGGATTTGGGCCTAGATGACCTGTAAGGTCCATCCCAACCCCTAAAATTCCACGTTTCTATAACATTTGTGCCTGGGATTGCCCTGGAGAGTGGTGAGGCTCAACCAGGGGCCAACAAGGTGTGGGTGACCCTCATCCCGGGGTGATTCCCCCAGGACAAAGTTTGTTTCCTCAGGAGCTCCTGGTTGGGGTGGAAGGGGCTGTGCTGCTGGTGGGAGGATGAGGAAGGTGCTGCTCTTCTGGGGGGACTCAGGTCGGGGCTCAGTATTTGACCCCTGAGGACTTGACTGTGGTGGTGGTGACACATCTCCTCACAGAGGAGGAGCCACCCCCAGCCATGAAGTTGCCACCTGAGGAGCTGCACATCCTCCCACTGCCAGAGGAGAAGCCACCAGGGAGGATTCCTCCTCCTCCCATGCCACAACCTCCTCCGACGATGCTTCCTCCTCCCACCACGCACACTCCTCCTCCTCCCATGCCGGTGCTGGCTCCAAAGCTGCCACCTCTGCTGCCGCACACGGTGCTTCTGCCCACCACAGCTGCAAGAGAGGGAGGAGCTCACTGAACCCCAGGAGACATCCCTGGAATGCTCAGAAAGCCCAGGACAAAGGTCATTCTGCAGGGAAAACCACATGGAAGTACTTACAGACGTTGACATTGGATGGGTTGTCTCCACAGAGCCTGTGCAGGGAGAGGAGCAGCAGTTGTAAACCCAATGCAATAGGAAGAAAAACGCCATGAAATTCCCTAAATATTCCTTTCCTATCCTGTTTCGGTTCAGGTCAATCAAACCCACAGTGGGATCTTCCCTGTAGGGACCTTGTTCCTAGTTTGGGGCTCCAAAATATGGAGGGGAAGAGGAGAGGAAATCAGATTCCAACATGAACTGTGCTGTGAGAGATGATTGAGGATCAATCTGTCTCCAAGGAGGAACAACCCCTCGGGCAGGATCACCTGGTGGAAGGTCTCACCTGTTCTCCTCTCCCTCCAGCAGCTTCCTGTACATGGCAATCTCCACGTCCAGCGCGATCTTGATGTTCAGCAGCTCCTGGTAATCCTTCAGCAGCCGAGCCCGCTCCTCACTGTC
>NW_008689979.1:0-7172 GCF_000695815.1 Acanthisitta chloris | reverse complement strand
CCCTCCAGCTTCCTCCTGGCATCCTTCAGGGCCATCTCGCCCCTCTCCTCGGCCTCAGCGATGGCTGACTGCAGGTGATGGTTCTGGGGAAGGAAAAAGGAGTTTCTCCTTCTCTTCTTCTCACTCTCCACTGGGTAATCCTCAGGGTGTGAACTGGAGGGAGAACCAGCAGGAACCATCTCATGGGACACCAACCAACCCTTACCTGTTTCTTCACGTTCTCAATCTCCGTCCTCAGCCTCTGGACATTCCTGGTGAGCTCCTGGATCTCTATCTTGGTGTTGCGGAGGTTGTCCCCGTGCCGTCCTGCTGTGCTCTGCAGCTCCTCATACTGGTGGCACAGGGACAAGCCAAGCCATCAGTGACACAACCAGCCAAGAGTTCAGGTGTTACCCAAGGGCCTCATTTGCCCCTTGGGACTCACCTGGCTCTGGTACCAGGCCTCGGCCTCAGCTCTGCTGCTCTGGGCGATCTGCTCGTACTGTCGTCTGACCTCCTCGATGATGCTCTCCAGGTCCAGGTGCCTGTTGTTGTCCATGGACACCACCACAGACAGGTCCCTGCTGATGGTCTGCATCTGAGACAGCTCCTGCAACCCACACAGGCAGCACAGCTGAGTCCAAATCCTTATGGACACCCAATCCAACCTGAGGTGGCTCCAAGCCATATCTACCTAGGCACCCAATCCAACCTGGGTTGGCCTCCTCATTCCAACCCCATCCCACTCCTGGGGAGGGAGAGCTCTTACCTCCTCATAGATGCACCTCAGGAAGTTGATCTCATCGGTCAGAGCTCCCACCTTGGCTTCCAGCTCAACCTTGGTCATGTAGGCACAGTCCACGTCCTAATGGAGAGATCCCAGCAATGGGCAACTCCTTCCCCTCATCCCACAAGAGCTGTTGGCTCTTCCTGTTGGGATCTGCCCATGCTGAGTCCTTCTGGTGTTTTTGCAGCCTGTCCCTCCCCCCCAGTACCTCCCAGGACCTCCTCCCTCACCTTCTTCAGCACCACAAACTCGTTCTCAGCCGCCGTGCGACGGTTGATCTCCTCTTCATACCTGAGGGAGGGAACAGGATGAGATGAGACCCTTGGACACTCCTCACCCAACCCCTGGAACCTCAATTCCCTCCTCCAGGACCTCCTCAGCCCCATCCCTGCAGGGTGGGAATGTCCACGTGGGCTCAGGTCTCACCCGTGGCACTCACTTGGTTTTGAACTCCTCCACGTACTGCCTCATGTTCTGCAGCTCTGACTCCAGCTGTCCCCTCTGCCCCAGCAGAGACTCCAGCCTCCTCCGCAGGTTCTGGATGTAGTTCTCAAAGATCACATCCAGGTTCTTCCTCGGCCCTTGTGGCCCTTGTTGCTGCAGCAGTTCCCACTTGGTGGACAGGACCTTGTTCTGCTGCTCCAGGAATCGCACCTAGAGCCACAAAGGGGGAGAGATTCCCTGGGGAGTCATCCTGCTGCTCCAACCACCTTCAGGAGGCCACGGAAGTCATTCCCCACATCCTGTGGCTCACTCAGCATGAGAAGTGACACTGAGCTGATCTGTCACTCGTTAACCTTTGATCCTTCTCCACTTCCCTTCTGGGACAAAGAGCTGTTGCCGGGAAGGAACATCATCCCAGTTTTCCATAGCATCGAGGTTGGATTTGCCATCCTTTTTCCAGTGGTGAAGTCAAGAGAAATGAACCTTTTATTCCCAAACTGCCCAGGGATCATTCCCAAACCCCCAACAAGGCACTAAGGAAGAGATTGAACTGAACGAATTACTCTCTGCAAATCCAAGAGGAAAATTCCTCCTCTTCTTCTTCCATTTTCCCTTAATTCCTCCTCATTTCCCCCCTTTATTTCTCCTCCTTTTTTTCAATTTCCTATTGGAAAGATTCCCTTCCAATTTCACCATTTTTTTTCCCATTTCCCATTGGGAATTTTGAGCCACAGATCTTTTTTGACCTCCCGGTGAGTGAAATCCCATTTGTCTCCATATCCCAGAACATTCCTCTGGTCAGACACAGAAATTACTCCACATATATCTCATATATAAAAAAAAAACCCCATGGAATATGTCTATAACCAACATTGTCCCATGCTGGGAAGTTCAAGGGAACTGCTCTGCACTTGAACTGGAACAAGGAATGCTCAGGAATTACTTGGGAGTTCATTCCTAGACCTTAAGCTCCTTGAGAATAAGTTGTTCCTGGAGAAGTACAGACATAAAGAACCACTTAGATAATGGAGTGTATCCCAATCCCTTTGGCCTGGATTAACAGATCACACTGGGAGCAAAACCAAGGAAGGATTTGGATGGGCCAAAGCTGGAGAAAGTCATTTGTTTCCTCTGTGGATGCAAAGTTTGGCCCCTTCCTTGGGACGAGCCGAGGAAATCCCTCATGGCCCAACACGGAGCTGAGAAGGACAAGACTTCCCTCTCCACAATTCCCTCAGAATTCCCATTCCCAAGCAAATCCAGCTCCAAGCTCTCACCTTGTCGATGAAGGAGGCAAACTGGTTGTTCAGAGTCTTGATCTGCTCCTTCTCCTGACACTTCACCTGTTGGATCTGAGGGTCGATGTCCACGTGGACGGGACGCAGGAGAGTCGGATCCACCTGCACGGGTTGGATCCCTCCAGGGAATCCGGGACCACCTCTGATGGGCCCCCCAAAGCTCCCCATTCCTGCCCCGAGCACTCCTGCTCCAATGCTCCCGAATCCTCCCGCGAATCCTGCACCGAAGCCACCGAGACGACATCCGTAGGAGCCTCCCGTGCTGCCCCCGAGGCTGTGGAGGCTGCGGCTGCGGAACCCCGCGCAGCGTCCGCCGCCTCCTCCCACCCCTCGGGACGTGGAGAACGAGCTGTAGCTGATCCTGGTCCTGCCACCACTTCCCCCAAAGCCACCACCGATGGCGGAGCAGGAGCTGAATCCCCTTTTGCTGCCCATTCCGAAGCTCCTGCAGACAGACTGTCGAGACATGGTGGGTCCTTCCTCCGACGAGGACGAAGTGGAGATGATGAGGAGGGCAGAGAGAAGTGCTCAGAGTCTTCTCTGCTTCCACAGCTCCAGGCATTCCCTTTTATCCACTGCTGGAGGTGGGTTGGGACGACTTGGGCGTGAGGAGGAAATCTTCAGCAGCTTGGTGCGGTTAGCAGATTTTTGCCCAACTGGCGACTCCACCCAGAAATTCGCTTGGCCACGCAGAAGGGAATGGGAAAGCAGGAGCTGCCAGGCAGTTCTCCTGGAACCAGTGGACTCCCCTATCTCCCTGGCATCTCCCAAACCATGTTTTACAACGATGTTGTCATGTTCTTCCCTCCTCCCACCCCCGACCGGTTCTTGCCGACACCCAGTTTGTCTGACTCGGGAGTTTTCCGCACCAGGGGAAGGATTTTGGTGAAATGCAGCGGGAATGAAGCTTTCACAATTCCCCCCCAAGCAGCATTCCAAAAGGCCTTCTTAAGCAGAAAATCCCTGATGGCTTTCCAAGAGGAAAAACACCCAATTAGCCACGCTCAGCATTCCTGGTTTCTCCAGGGAAAAGCTGCTTAGTGTGTTCCTGAGAGGATTTGGTGGGAAGGAAGTGCCTTCACTCCCAAATGTGTCTTTGGAATCTGACACAACCAGGTCCTGGTTTCTCCAGGGAAGTGCTGCTTAGAGTCTTCCCGAGAGGATCTGTTGGGATGGAGGTGCCTTCACTCCCAAACGTGTCCTTGGAGCCTGACATAACCAGATCCCGGGATTCCAGCACCGGAGGGGGATGAGCAAGAGGACAAGGATGTCCAGCTCCTTCCCTGTGCTGTTCCAATGGCCACAGGGATGGTGGAGCCTGTGGAGGATTAACCTAATTGACACCTAACCATGCTCAGCATTCCTGGTTTCTCCAGGGAAGAGCTGCTCAGTGTCTTCCCAAGAGGATCCTTTGGGATGGAGGTGCCTGCTCTCCCAAATGTGTCTTCTGGAGTCTGAATAACCAGATCCTGGGATTCCAGCACCGGAGCAAGAGGACAAGGATGTCCAACTCCTTCCCTGAGCTGTTCCAATGGCCACAGGGAAGCTGGAAGCTCCTGAAGGACATTTTGGAGGTAACTTCAGGACCTCGTTAATCAAAGACTTATTTTAGGTGAATTCATGAAGTTCAGGGTGAAAATAACACCCCAAAATTTCCTTCATTTTGAGTTCCTGAAAAGCAGTAATGAAAGTAATGGAAATCTGTGTTTTAAAGCTTTTCAGCTGTCCAATAATATCCTGGATTTGAGATTCCAGAGGGGAACAGCAGCATGTGTTGGAGTTCTCACAGGAGATTTGGGCAGGGAAATGTGGTTTGGAAGTGCCATGAGGAATCCACCTGTGGCCGCAGACACTGCAAACCCTTTGGAAAACCAGCCCAGGAGTCACTTCCAAAAGCCACTGGAGGAATCTGAGACGTGGAGATCATTGTTGGCACTGGGATGAGGCTGCTGGACCCGTGGTCTGCACAGAACGGGGGAGAGAGGAGGACAGTACCCTTGAGGGGGATTCAACAGTTGGCCAAGGGTCATTCCACCCTTGAGGGACTCTGGTAAGAGTTGGCCAAGGGTTACTCCACCCTTGAGGGACTCAGGTGAGAGTTGGCCAAGGGTCATTCCACCCTTGAGGGTCTCATGTAACAGTTGGCCAAGGGTTGTTCCACCCTTGAGGGTCTCAGGTAAGAAAGAGTTGGCCAAGGGTCATCCCACCACTGAGGGACTCAACAGTTGGCCAAGAACCATCCAGATGTGTGTTCTGCAGCTGGAGAGCAGCAGCATCCCCACAGCAGGGAGGGGACACCTTCCCTTCCCAAAGGAGCCTGAACCAAGAGTCTTTTCTCCACTGTCATCTCCAAGGTGGAGATTGAAGCTCTCCAGCTCATCCCCCAGCCCAGTGCACTCACTCATGAGGAGCAGCTGTGGGGAGGTACAGAGTGGCTTGGGTTGAGGTCATGCCTTGTCCTGGCCTCCTTCCAGGTTGCCAAACGCAGGGCAGGAAGCACCAGGACTGGCTCAGAACACCCTACACGGAGGGGGAAGATGTGCAGAGTCAGCCAGATGCTTCAGCGCTGACCACAAGCAGCTCCCCCTGCAGATAAGACGCCCAGATTGAGTCACTCTGACGTCTTCAGACGAGATGTGGAGATTGTTCCAAGCCTTGGAGTCACTTCTGCCTCCTCCAGGTAAAGCCCAACAGGCTCCAGCCTTGCCCTCAGATCTCTTTCGCAAGGAGCTGCCTCAGCACGATCGGCAGCACCAGGAGAAACTGTGAACTCGGCAGAAAAGGAGGATGGAGACAGAGCTGAGCGGCAGCTTCACACCTCGGCACGGCCCAGAGCAGCCAGGAGCGTGTCGCAACGCCGCTCCAGCACCACTGGAAGCTCCTTGTAAAGCACAGGAGAAACAGAGTCTTAAAGCTAAGCCCCAAACCAGGTGACTCTTGCCCCAAGCCAAACCCCAAAGTGCTCTTGGCACAGCTCCAGCTTCTCACCAGGTTTTGCCTTCTCAGCAGCTTTGCTTGGGCTGGGCCCAGCCACGTTCTCCAGATTCTGCACCCACAGTCCCCAGATCCTGTACCCTCCAAAGGGGGAAAATTCTCCCTCCCAAACCCTCCCTGCTGTGCCCAGACCTCTCCCTCTCTCTGCACCTTCCTGACTGCTCCTACTTGGGCTGAACTCAGCCTCAGTTGTTTCCAGCACTGCTATCCCTTCAGCTTCCCAGGGAGTGCAGTTCCCTCTCCCAGGACTCCTGGAGCTCTTCCCTCTTGCCTTTCCTGGACTTCTCCCTCTCTCTGCACCTTCCTGACCTGCTCTGGGGGCACCAGCAGCTCCCACAGGCTGTTGTGGGACTTCTGAACCACCACTGACAGCGTTTTCTGCCCCTTTGATCTCTGCTGGAGGAGGAGGAGGAACCACAGCCCAGCTGAGATCAAACACTGCCCTCCTGGGCCCTCTCCTCCAGCTGCTCCACATCTCTCCCTGCTGCTCCTGGAGCAAGGAAGAGCCACTGGGGGAGTCACTTGGCTCCTGAGGGAGCTGGTGGGGCCTGAGCTCACAGGTCTGGGGTGAATCACACCTTCCCAGTCCGGTGCGTTCCCACAGCTGCTCAGGGATGGGTTTGTGGCTCTCCACCACTCCTGGTGCTCTCAGGGTGCTGAGCTGCACATCCCACCTGGACACAGCCCAGGTGTGCTTGGCCAAGGTCCATCTCCACAGTCACCTGCCCTCCCAACACATCCCAACATCCTCTCCAAGGCAGGAAACTCAGCTGAGCTGAGCCCAGGCTGATCTGATGTCTGCTCTGCCGATCCCTATCATCCATCAGCCTGGTTGGATCTCAACTGGTTTGGTCACGAGGCACTGGGAGTGTTCCTGCCCCAATCCCAGGCCCTGCTCTTTGGGGTTTCAGCTTCTAGAGTCCTAGACAGGTTGATAAAACTCCTTTCCTAGAGCTGCAGGACTTGGGGTGTTGCCAAATCCCACTGGGTGAGATGTGACAAGAGGCACCAAGAACCTTCATGAGCCCCAGATATTGGCATGGGGCAACCTGTGCCTCCTCCTGCTGGAGCTTTCCAGACCCAATGATTCCATATCTCTACTGTGGAAATGACTTGAGATGATTCCAAGGATGAACTGGCTCATTCCCAATGTCAGGAGATGTCCCAAAACTTGAGCAATCTCCTGAGTTCGTCCAGTTTGGGCTTTTCTGCTCGTTCACAGGTCCTTAGTGTTGTGTGAGCTGAGGATTGACCACTCCAGGAGGTGTTTGTGTCTTCAGGGAGGAGCAAAGAGGCATCACCTGTGCTTGGATCCATGTCCTGCTCCATCCCCAAACCTCTTTGGCTCCCTCAAAGCACAGGTAGGACACGTTGGGTAGAACAACCCCCAAAATTCCCACCAAGCCTCTTCCCAACCAGCCTAATCCACCCTGTCCAAGAGCAGCTCTGGAAGCAGCAACAACACAACAACATCCTGAATGTTCTCTGCAGTTTATTGGGAACGGCGACATCCCAAGGAGGGAGGACAGGACACACAGGGAGGGAGGTGGGACACAGCCAACGAGGGCCACAGGGAAACAGAGGAGTTTTATACACGTTTGCCACGAGAAATGTACAGCAGAGCGAGGGAAGCAGCTCAGCTTCTCCTGCCAGGCAGAGCTCCCCGTGCC
>NW_008689978.1:0-5221 GCF_000695815.1 Acanthisitta chloris | reverse complement strand
CAAAATGTCTATAAAATGTCCACAAAACATCTTGTGAATTAATTTTAGTCCATGCTTTACAAAGGCTCCATCCTTTGTAAGTCTTTCAAGCAAGAAGAAAGGTGTAAGGTATTGGATTGTTGCATGATGCACCTTTGAGTCAGTTCTGATTCCAGCACTGCTGCACTTGTTTGGTTTTATCAAAGTTCATGCTTCATTATTGCAACTGTCCGAGAGAAGTCAGGTTCAGATCCCCAGAATGCTTGTGGTCAAGATGGATGCAAGGTGCTTAGTGAGGTGGTACATATATAGCTGCCATAGAAGTGCTAATGTGCAGTTTGCATAGTTATTAACATCATACAATTTAATTCACTGGCTATTCTCACACAAAATCAAATCCCCTTGAGGCACACTCCAGTCTTCCCCATCTTCCTGCATTACCCACCAAGTGTAGCCATATCCTTGAGCAAGAGCAATTCCCTGGATAGACTTGCCTTTGCATGAGGTAGGAATAACCCAGGCTGTTTTCCCCTGCATGGTTTTCATATGCACCACAGGAAATCCATCCCCCCTCTCTACAGCATGTAAAAGTTTTGATTAGGCAGGGCCAGCCTAATTGGCAGATCCTCTAGTGTTGATTAACCAGATGGCCTTTGCTAAACGTGTACCCCAGTGCTTGAACCACCCATTGCTCCCAGTGTAGTCTTTAACAGTCCATTGAATTGTTTGATCTTTCCAAAGGCTGGTGCATGATAGGGAATATAGTATACCCATTCAATGCCATGCTCTTTGATGCCAATTGTCTATGATATTGTTTTGGAAATTAGTTCTGTTGTCTGATTGAATTCTTCCTCGAGTACTGTGTCGCCATAAGACTTGCTTTTCAAGGCCTGGGGTAGCGTTGCGGGCAGTGGCATGGGGCACAAGATATGTTTCCAGCCATTCAGTGGTTGATTCCACTGTCATAAGCACATGGTGCTTACCCATCATGGTTTTGAGTGGGTGTGATACAGTCAACCTGCCAAGCCTCTCCATACTTAGATTTCTGCCATCATCCTCCATGCCAGAGGATTTACCCTCTTGGCCTGCTTAACTGCACCACATTTCACATTCATGGATAACCTGTGAGATAGTGCCCATGGTTAAGTTCACCCCTTGATCCCAAGCCCACCCTATATGTTGCATCTCTTCCTTGATGTCTCAAGGTATCATGGGCCCACTGAGCTACAAAAAATTCACCCTGACATCCTAGCAACTGAATGGTTGCTCTGATGTTCTTCAGTGGCCCAAGTCTTGGGTACATGAACATCTATGTGACATACCTTCACAACCAGGTTTTCCACTCAGGCAGTAATATCTTGCCACAATGCAGCATCCCAGATGGGTTTACCCCTACACTGCCAGTAATTCTGTTTCCATTGTTGCAACCGCCCCCACAGGGCATTTGCCACCATCCCCATGAATAACTATGAAGTACTGGCCACCTGGATAGCTTTCACCTCTGCAAACCAACTTGATTCACCTTCTCCTTCAGTGATTTCTTCAACTTGTCATAGGGGACTCCATACAGCTGCTTTCTGTCTGTGATGCTTTCCCACGAGACAGCAGGATCCATCAGTAAACAGGGCATATTGCTTCTCACTTTCTGGTAATTTAGTATATAGTGGGACCTCTTCAGCACATATTGCCTCCTCCTCTGGTGACATTCCAAAATCTTTGCCTTCTGGCCAGTCCATAATCACTTCCAAGATTCCTGGGAGACAAGTTTCCTGTCCATGCTCGTGTGATCAGTGTCACCCACTTACTTCATATAGTATCTGTTTCATGATGAGTAGAGGAGACCTTCCCTTTGAACATTCAGCCCAAGCCGGGTAACCAGGGTGCTAGGAGCACCTGTGCTTCAGTACCAATCACCTCTGAAGCAGCTCAAACCTCTGCATAAGCTGCCAGTATCTCTTTTCTTTTGAAGTACAGCAGGCTTCAGATCCCATGTCCCCAACTCCAGAAACCTAGAGGTCAGCCTCAAGTTTTCCCTGGTGCTTTCTGCCAGAGGCTCCAGGTAGGGTAATACAGAGCACTTTTTTTCATCTTTTCCTATTCAGACTGGCCCAAGGACTACTGAATGAACTATGTGCTGCTTGATCTATTCAAAGGCATGTCATTGTTCAGGGTCCCATTTGAAATCATTCTTCTTCTAGGTCACTTGGTAAAGAGGGCTGACAATCAGACTGTAATTTGGAATGTGCATTCTCCACAATCCCACAACACATAAAAAAGCTTGTGTTTCTTGTTAGTTGGTGGAGACATCACTGTTATCTTACTAATAATGTCTGTTGGTATCTGATGACATTCACCTTGCCATTTTATTCCTAAAAACTGGATCTCCTGTGCAGGACCCTTCACCGTACTTTGTTTTATGGCAAAATGAGCCCTCGGGAGGACTTGGATTATTTTCTTCCCTTTCTCAAACACTTCTTCAGCTGTACTGCCCCACACAATGGTATCACAATATATTGCAGGTGTTCTGGAGTTTCACCCTGTTCCAGGGCAGTCTGGATCAGCTCATGGTGGATGGTAAGGCTGTGTTTCCACCCCTGGGTCAGCTGATTCCAGGGATACTGGACACCCTTCCAAGTGCAAGCAAACTGTGGCCTGCATTCTGCTGCCAAAGGGATTGAGAAAAACATGTTAGCAATATCAATTGTGGCATACCATCTGGTTGCCTTTGACTCCAGCTTGTTTTGAAGTTCCAGCATATCTGGTACAGCAGCACTCAAAGGTGACATGACTTCAGGCAACTGTAGTCTACTGCTAGCCTCCACTCTCCACTTTTGCACTGACTATATGGGGCTGTTAAAGGGTGAGCGGGTCCTGTTGATCACTCCCTGGCTTTCCAGTAAAAAAATTATTTTATGGATTGGAATTACAGAGACTTGGTTGGTGTGATATTGCCTCCAGTGGCCTGTTGTAATGGTTAGTATCTGCTGTTCTTCAACCTTCAGCAACCCCACAATAAAAGGGTTGTCTGAGAGACCAGGCAAGGTAGACAACTGCTTAATTTCCTCAGCCTCCAGGGCAGCTGTACCAAAAGACCAGCAATACCCTTTTGGATTCTTGAAGTATCCTCTCCTGAGATAATCTATGCCAAGGATGCAGAGAGCTCCTGCTCCAGTCGCAATAGGATGCTTTTGCCACTCATTCCCAGTCAGGCTAATCTCAGCCTCTAATACAATCTGCTGTTTGGATCCCCTTCTCACTCCAGAAACACATATGGATTCTGCCCCTACATAGCTTGATAGCACTAAGGTATGCTGCTCAACAGTGTCTACTAAAGCCTTGTACTCCTGTGGGGTTGCTGTGCCAGGCCAGCAAATCCACAGAGTCTTGTAAACCCTGTTATCCCTCTCCTCCTCCTGGCTGCAGGCAGGGCCCCTCTAATACTGATCACAAGATTCGCTGCTAACTTCTTGTAGAATGAACTAGAACTTCTGTCCATAGAGTTGGTAGTATGATCAAGACTTTGCATTCTGTCCGGAAATCTGTTCACTGGAGACTGCAGCAGCAACTTTCCTGGAAACAAAAACATTTGCAGTTGGTTTTCCCCACAATGGCCACACCTTTGCATCTAGGACTGAGGTAGGTTTTCAATCCCACTTCTTCATTTCATCTCTGTGGTTCCACAGGTAAAACCACAGGCTACCTATAGAGTATCTCTATCCACTCTCTTGAACAAGAGGACTCCTGCTGTCAACTGATGAGATACAAGCCCATACAGGTGGGGACTGGGACACATGCTCTCTGAATTGCTGGAATTCCTGAGTCAGTTTATCTGATAGTTCCTCCAGTGCTGCAACGAGGCAGGAAGAAGTATTGTCTTCATATTCCCAGAGTTGCCAAATCACAGCATTCACTGTTGGTGGTGCAACATCTTTCCAAATTAGTGTTGCCAATGGGTTGGCTTGCACCAATTTCTGTAAATTTCTGTCATGTGGGTTGTTGACATAAGACTTTGTCTGGATTTGTGGGGAGCTGTGCGTTGTCGGGGTCATAATACAACACTTCTTGGATGGCTAATTTCCTCAGGTACTGAACATCTCTCTCTATTGCAGTCCATTTTCCTGAGTTACATGGAATATCATAGGAGTTGCCTCCAGAGTCTAAGGACTTGTGTCTTTTTTTCCCATCATTTTGTCAATCCCTGCTTCCTTAGCAAGTGATTCCAGCTGCCTAGCCTCCGTACCCTCTAATTCCAAACTGTTAGCCCCCTTCTCCCAGCACCAAAGCAGCCAGGTGGTAATATACTCATCTGGATGATGGATGAAATATTTGCGTATCTTCCACAGCTCGGTCAAGGATAGGGATTGAGTGCTGGTTTTTACTTCTGTCTCCCAGTTCCTGTGGTGGCCTTGATAATGGCACTGAAAATGGCCCTCATGGTGACCCTGCTTCTTCGTCCTCTCTGCTCTCTCAAATATCCTTGTCCTCCTAGATTGTCTTTGCTGAAGCTTTTTTACAGGGTAAATTTTGCGGACATTTCTTCTGCTTGTATACAGGGGCAAGTGACACTGGCACACATTGATTCTCTAGTCCAGTGGCAGAGCCTGTCACTGGGGTAGAAACAGCTTCAGTGCCTGTCATGTAGCTGCAGCGTCTGTTGATGACACATTGTCAGATGCAGAGACCTTCTTTTCCTCCTGAGGATACTAAGCAATGTTGAATACAGCTCGATAGACCTGGGCCAGACCCCAGCACGTTGCAGTGATTTGTGTCTCTCTGTGGGAGTCAGGGTGACATCTCACCTTTTTCAAGTATTTTACTAGGTCTTCTGTATTCTGCACTTGTTCAGGGGTAAGGTACAAACACATTGGAAGTGCTCATTGCCCTAGGTACTTGCTCATGCTATGCCATACACTCTGCCACTCCAAACTATCTGGCTTTTGGGCAGATATCCAGGTGATGTTCTCAACTGATTATCTGACCTTAAACAAGACCTGAACCATATGCAGCAATATATGGTTCCTAGCAAAAAGACCGGGTTGGTTTCAAGGGTAGCAAAAGGATATTAAAAATCTTTAAAATTCTCAAATGCTACTGTAATCTATGCTGGTTTGAAAGCAAACCAGTGAGAGACTCCAAGTCAGAAATACAATTTAATAGGAAAAAGAAAACAATAAATGAACAGTACAAAAAGAAACCACTGACAGAGTCAGAAAGCAACCTGACACCCTGTCAGTCAGTGATG
>NW_008689977.1:8342-19870 GCF_000695815.1 Acanthisitta chloris | reverse complement strand
AAACATTGCATTAAAAAAAACCGTCAGTGGACAAACACCTGGATGCAAAGAGGATTTCAACACTATCAGAACCTCTTACCCACTGCCAAGACATTTTAGGAGGGGAAAACATTTTAGGGAGGGAAAGTGAATATCAGCAGAGATGTATAAGCAGTTTCAGCTGAAGATTTCCAGGGATATATTTCCTAAAGCACTGGTTTCCCCATGCTTCCCAGAAACATGTCATGGATAACCTGTTGTTCATATAAACTTCACAATGAGTGGAATCCTGAGTGCTATCGAATTCAATCAATTCTTTTGATTTTTGTAGAAAAATGGTCACACTTCAAAGAGAGATTAGGCCAATTTAATAACAGCAACACAGAGAACTACTAATTAAACTGCTATTAATGGCAATTTTTCTTTACTCACTGGGTGTGAAATGCGAGAACTCCTTTGCAGCCAGGGATACTGCTCAAAATAATTTCCAACCTGGGGGAAAAACCGAGGCACAAATTACCACATAAAGTGCAAACCTGTTGAAGGGGAGTTGGAAGGTGGGACAAGCCTCATACTGACAGCAGGAGGCTGCTCTGACTTCGTCAGCAAAAATATAACTAAATGGATCAATTTTTAAAGCTTTGCTATGCCTTAGAACTGCAACAGGGCAAGATGCCTGTCGTGGCTTAACCCCAGCAGCCACCAAACCCCACACAGCCCCTCGATCACTGCCCACCAACGGGAAGGGGGAGAGAATGGGAAGGGTGGAAGCTAGAAAAGCTCATGGGTGGAGATAAGGACAGTTTAATAGAGAGAGCTAAACTGCACACACAAGCAAAGCAAAAGAAGGAATGAATTCCCTGCTCCCCACAGACAGGAGGTGTTCAGCACCTCCAGGAGAGCAGGGACCATCCCGTGGAACAGTTCCTTGGGAAGACAAACACATCACTCCAAACATCCTCCCCTTCCTCCTCCTGCCCCCACTCCACACACTGAGCATGATTCCCATGGTGTGGAATATCCCTTGGTCAGGTTGGTCACCTGTCCCAGCTGTGTCTCCTCCCAGTCTCCATCACCCCCAACTCCCTTGCCATGTGGCAGTGTGGGAAGCAGCAAAGGCCTTGGCTCTGGGTGAGCTCTGCTCAGCAACAACAAACACAGCTCTGCATTATCACCCTGTGCCCTGCACAAATCCCAAACACAGCCCCACACTAGTGCTGGGGAGAAAATTCACTCCACCTCAGCCCAAAGCAGCACAATGCTGCAGCTCCATGACTAATGGGACATGGGAAACATCTTTCTCCTCTTTCTGCTCTGTTTTAATCTTCCTTAGGTTGATGACAAGGTTGCAAACAAATGGAGTTTTCCTAATTGGTTTAGGATCAGTTTTCACATCAAGATTTAATCCATCTTTTTGTAACAAAAGATCTTTTTGAGCCAATGATGAACAACTGTAATTTTGTTAATATTTTTGCAAGTGCAAATTCTTCATCATTAGATATAAAGCTGTCCTGAAATAACACCAGTAATCAATTTCTTAGAAATACATTTTTCTGAAATCGTGGTATGTACACTACAGTTTGCTAGCAGAGAAAATGTAATTTAAAGTAAAGGCATGTTTTAACCTAAAACTATAGCAGTGAATTCTGGTCAAAACTAAGCAGGAAAGAAAAAATAATAAGAGAAAACCTTCAAAGTTAAGAAAACTCACCAGTTGCAGAAGGCTAAACTGTTTCAAAATGGCATTTTTAGCCATGCTAATTCAAAAGGTTTTCTCCAGAAGGCATACTAGGAATTTTCAATGTTGCTTGATGTTCCTGGGGCTTCTAGCAATGAGAGCCTAGAGCATGGTGGAGTCAAGTCATATCCAGGCCTTGTACTACAGTAATGCTGTCACAGAGAATATCTCACAGTCTGAAGTAAAACTGGACAAAGCAGATAAAAGTAGAAAGCTGACCATTTAGAAACAGTGATATTCCATATCCTACTCGAATACAAAGCAGTCTCCAATCGCATGGGACACTGTGCCTTCAATGAGTTGGAAGCTGAGCCATTTATACTTAGAAATTCTCTACTTGCCTTCTCACCTCTGTGTATGTGCTCCTCCTGCTGGACCCTGGAAAAGCTCCACCAGCCTCTTTAACGCTGAAATGAATTCTGCCTACACGGCGCTGTCTGAAGGAAGTGATGTGACATGGTATGTTTTCAGAGGGAATGAAATTTCTTGGTTTACCCTTTCAATAGAGCTAAGTGAGTGTCTCAATTTAGTGGCACCTTCTGTAAAAAATTACCAACTACCTCATAAAAGATATTTAAACATTCCAAAAGGAAGTGAAAGGAAGGAAGCACCTAAAATCTCTGGCAGCTCATGCATGTCCAGTAGGAGAGAACTGAGGACAGGCTTAGCAAATAGGGACATAGAATCCCAGAATGGTTTGGGTTGGAAGGGCCTTAAAGCTTATCTAGTTCCAATATCAAGCAGGAAAACAAAGCAGGCAAACAAAAAACAAATGTATACAAACTTCCACATCAACGCTAGAAGTGGGGGAAATACCACTGCACTGGAGCATCTAATTTCAAAAGGAATTATTGCCATTTCAGCTTCTCAAAAACGACGACTTTTTCTTTTTTGCAGTTGGGGCACAATGCTTGAAGATGGCTCACGTCCAACCCTGTCCCAGCTGGGTCAGCTAGAGCAGGGTGCCCAGGTCTGGCCAGCTGGCTTTGAGTATCTCCAAGGTCAGAGGCTCCTAATTGCTCCTTTGCCAGTGTTCGGCCACCTTCATGGTAAAAAACCATTTTCTTACGTTCGTAGGAATTTTGTGTGTTTCAGTTTGTGCCTGTTGCCTCTCGTCCTGTCGCCAGGCAGCACTGCCCAGCCTGTCTGCTCTTCCTGCAGGGTATTCAGAGACTGTGAGATCCCCCTGGAGCCCCCTCCTCTCCAGGCTGAGCATGCTCAGCTCTTTCAGCCTCTCCTAACCTAACAGATGCCTCAATCCTTAAATCATCTTTGGGGCCCTTTGCTAGATGTGCCACAGGAAGCTCACACCTCTGCTGTACTGGGGAACCCTTCTGACAGCTCCAGAAGTGCCTCTGCAGTGCTGCCAGCAGGACAGTGGCCCTGCAGTGACAAGGGCCAGCTCCCCACACTCCTGGGTGCACCCCACCTCCTGTGTGCCCGACTGCATCCCACCTGTTCAACCGGTTCCTAACCTCCTCACCTCGAGGAGGAGCAGCCTGCCTTGTGCCAGCCTTACTGACACCAGGAGGATGGGGTTTAATGAAGCTAATGAAGTTTTACCAAGGGTCACTGCAGGTGGATAAAAGCAGGACCGGCAGGGGACTGGGAGTTGTTCATGACTCTATCACTGATATTGGCCACAAATCACAGAAAACTTCAGATAACCTAACCAGACAAGCCACTCCAGCAACCCCCCCAGAGCCAGGTGTCAAAAGCTCTTGGTTCCCAGCAAGTCTGGCTCACTACGTGCATAGGGAAGTAACCTCCACATTACACCTATGTAGGATACTTACCCTCGATATAAAGTTATTTTTAACCAGCTCAAATTTGCTGATTTTCACAGAATCACTCAGAATCAAAGAATATTGAGAGTTGAAAGGGACTCACAAGGACCAGCAACAATAAACATGGAGCGATAGAACACGAGGGAAGAGATTTAGATTAAATATTAGGAAGAAATTCTTGGCTATGAGAGTGGTAAGGCTGGCACAGGTTGCCCAGAGAAGCTGTGGCTGCCCCATCCCTGGAAGTGTTCAAGGCCAGGCTGGATGGGGCTTGGAGCAACCTGGTCTAGTTTTATCCTTTTTATAGACTAGAGCCCTACCTTGGCTCAGAAATATTGCAAAGGCCATCAGGGTTGTGAGGGAAGCCTTCCTGCATCCAGGAATGGGTTGTAATCCATCTGCACCCCTTCAGCATTTTACTAACCCTGGCTCTGCAGTACCAGGGGCCATCTGTAGCTCTTCTCCAGGCTCAGATTTTTTTTTCCCTGCCCAATTATATGTATGCACTAAATCCTTTAAACCTCTATCCAGTCTGCAACTTCATTGGCTCAAACTAATGAACAGAATTTTCTAATTCTCTCCTGGTAATCCTATTACCTGTCCAAAGCTATTTCTGCAAGGGTCATCATTACAGAGAGATGTAAATCTTGAGACCAGGTCTCTCTGTGGTCAGTTGTGATCCAGCTCCTCTCCTGGAAACCACCAAGGACATTGGTCAGCGCAGGAGAAAAGCAGAGCTGAGGAACTGAGTCTCTCAGGTACAGTGATTTGTATGTTGATTGCCTTACAAGTTTTATTTCAGTAGGGGAACAAACCATGGTGTTTTGCAGATGTCTAGTGGTGTATCAAAAGTTCTGATAAAGACAGGGTCTCTGAGAAGAGCCTCACCTTTGGCTGAGGGGTGGCTGTTGAGATGAAAGCTGATGCCAGGTGTGCAGCATGGCTTTGGCAGGCTGCTCTCACCAAACCAGGAACAAGCAGCTGTAGAGCTGTCATTGCTCGTGCTGTAAATAAATGCAGGTTCTGCTGCAGCAAGGGCAGTGAGTGCTGCTTCACCCCACCTGGAGCCTGTCTGGGAAAAGGAGTATATCAGAAATCAGACCTCTGAGCTGCTGGTGATGTCTGCCCAGACTGTTGGAATTGGCACCTAGATCTAATTTAACAGACCTTTTATATTTCTTGCATGGAATCCCATCCCTCCCTATATGATTTTGTCATTGATTTAATTCAAAATGGGATTTCTGCTCTTTCACAACCTACCTCTGAATCCTAACCTGTATATAAGAATCTGCAAAAGAATATAAACAGGCCATTTCTACTGCCTGTGCTCTGGGGAAGGCGCAAATCTCTGGGATAATCAACAGAAAATTTTTGTATCTGGGTCCATTTTGGAGCCTCCAAGACCCCCTTAATGCTAACTTGAGAATAAACCCTGCTCACCCAGGTAAAAAGGCTGGTTCTGCAAGAATTGTTTTCTTGCAAAGGAATGTTCTGGTGAGTATAAATACTGGTGTGAAAGAATAATAAGCCAACTGGACAAGACATTTTGCTGTGTACATCGCTGGTTTTAGGCAGGTTACAAGTATGTAACTGAAGGTATAAATTCCGTGTTACACAAAAAGCTGAAGAAACCCCCCCCCCATTTTTTATCCTGATGGATTGCTTTGTACAGCTGAGATCCCCAGAAGATGAGCATGCTGTGAGTTATAACAGGTCTGAGTGGCCAAGAAACCTCAGGGCAAAATTACCTCTTGGGTCCTTGCTTCCAACTCCTTACACAAACAATACTATCAGCACAAAAAATGGCTTTACAGGCTTTCTGCAAGTACATTTGACAGGAGGGGATAGTTTCAACCTAAGGCACTCTTCTCCAGCTTATATGTACCAGATTGCTAGAATTACACTTGAATACTCCATCCTGTTTCAGAATGGGATTTTAAAATGATCTGTTATAAATATTGATGTCTAATCCTAGCAATTATAATTACAGCACAGATAAATCATGGGGAAATGCATTAGGGAAATGACAGGTAATCATCAAAATGATACAATTTGAGAGCAAATTGCGGAGCTAAACATAATTGCTACACACCAGTGTATGCAAGTACTGGTTTCCATTCATAGAGGGAATTCATCTCTAGCAGCAATGGATCTTGACACCATCACAGGGTTCCTTTATCCCCAATTTACAAAGTGCTGAAACTCTACAGGTATGTCACACCTTCAAAATACTCCTGATGCCATCTGTTTATACCCTTAGCTTGACTGCAATGGTTTTTCCTGGGTGAATCACACCGTTAAAGGGCATGCCTCCCTCTCTCCAGCCCTCTGCTTCAAATAAAACAGGCCTTGAGTGAAACAATGAGTGCAGAAATAGCTCTCAAGAAGTACTGCACCAGACGGGATTACAGGGATTAGTCAGCTTAGTTGTGCAACATCCTGCAGCTAGAGGAGGCTGTGATTCTCATTATATGCACAAGCTGTGCAACTTCACAACAGTCTTCGATACACAAGTGCAAGAACTTATGAAAAATCTACATCACCCTTAGATTTTCCTCCCTTCGTCCTTAAGTCTTTCCCCCTCTTCTTTTAGACCTATCATCTTCTTAGACAAACCCATATTCCACAGGCACCTGTGGACAGAAAACCCTCCAGAGACTGTGCAGCACTCTAGTCAGGCACTGGTGAGCAAGGAGGTGAGAGCAGATCAACTTGTCTCCAAGATCTGGTATGTGTAAGGTGGCCAAAGGACACAGCTGGTAACCAGCTTTCAGCGCTATCCTGTCTTAACTACGTAATAGGCTCATTCTAAGGCATATGGCTAACCACAGTCAGACTGAATTACACCCTTAATTCTGAACTCCTGGAATGAACACAAAGCTTTAGCCTGAGTCCCAGCAGATGAACATAAAGTGGAGCATGCTATAAATCAGCACCCAGAGCTCCGTTCCGTTGTGCTGAGCGAACCCACACCTTCTGCCTGTAGTGCTCAATGCCTGTGGAGTTCGAGGGGAAGCTGCAGAGCCACTTTGGCAATCAGTACCCAACAAGAAAGCAAATCCTGTTTGGGTGCTTACTGGAAGGAAGATATTAAAGGATTATGAGGAGAAGAACACAAAATCAGGGAGAAATGGGGTCTACCCAACACCAGGTATGAGCCGAGTTGGCCAAAACTAGGGGAATAGCACTTGCTGGGTAAAAGAACAAAAACCAAGCCAAAACTAGGGGAATAGCACTTGTTGGGTAAAAGAACAAAAACCAAGCCAAAACACAAAAAAGGAAACCCTTCCAACTATTTCAAGCAAATGACTTAGTGAATTCATGTCACCTCTTCTGTTGTTTTTTTTTAATGTGAAAGGAAACATTTCAGGTTTTTGTTGCCATTTTTGTTTGGGACAGACTTGGAAGATGAGGGCAACGACAAGTAGATTAAGTAAGATAAGCCTGAAAAGTAGCTCCATATATTTGCCTGCTAAACAAGGAAGTCTTTTTGATGACCCAGAACCCTTTCCACTCTAACAGCCACAGACCAGAGAAGGAAAATGCAAGCAATGGCAGTGAGCAAATGCTGTATTGCTTTCCTCCCTGCATTCTGTCAGAGGAAGGGATGGCAGGAGTGGCAAGTCCTGCAGAGAGCTGAACTGCTAGAAAAGCAATATCTCCTTTTGAAAACATTAAAGTAATAAATTCAAATGGCACTTTGAAATAACATTTGTTTCCATTTGCATATCCTCATCATTTCAGCAGTGTAAAGTCATTTGCAACATGACATCATAATGAACATATTCTTAAATTATTCCATTTGTGCAACATATTAGAGAGAGATACTTTGCATGGAATTCTAGACTTTATCTTAGTTTGAGATGAAAGCATGTTATAATACAGGCTTGGCATTTTGACACAAATTGGGGTGCCCAACCCTGTCCTTCCTAACTGCTGGAAGGAAACAGCTGCCTCCAGCAGCACCCGAAGGCAGACACTGTTCCTGCTCCTCCCTGCAGCAGGGAAGCTGTCACAGTACAGCTATTCCTTCTCTCAGGCAGTCCTTAAGGAAGGCCCTAGAAGTATTTTAATAAAGCAAATGGAAGGAAATTATGGGATAAAACCCTGGATCTCACCTCTTTGTAAGCACACAATAGTGAAGTGCCTTCAGCTGCCAATTTTGAGTGAAATCCAGGCACATCAGCACTTTTGGCCACCAGTACAGGAATGGGTTCCTTGAACACTCAATGCCATGGAGAGTTGGGGTGGGGAGACCTCAATCCTTTCCTAAGAGCTCCCAGGAGGCAGCATTTGGCAACTGCTCACCTTTGTCCCCTTCCACACTGGATGCTGCCCACGTTCATTCTGTGATATACCACATTTTGTTGCAGGCCATAGGCAGTGTTGAAAATACAGCCTAGATAAAAATAACCTGGCTAAGTCTTAAGCCAAACAGGATGAAGTAAACCCTTAGGAACGGTTAGGAGAAGTCAGGCTCTATCAGATGAGGAAACAAGCCAGACATGGACCATAGAGGCCTAAACATAGTGTCTTCAGACCTTGGGGACTCCCTCGGCCCCCACGCCACAGCCGCCGCCAGGTGCCCACTGCCTCCAGGAGACTGTCTCCCCCAATGAAAGCAAAGTTTTGTTCCCATTATCCATGCTTGCACCCTCCCAAGATTAGTTAAATTCTGTATCTCATCTAAAAAAGGGTTTCAGCCCACTGAACCAAGTTGTCTTGGTGATGTCAGTAATCCACAACCTATGGAAAACAACACGTGTCCACCTAGACCCTGACTTAGTGGAAGGTGTCCCTGCCCATGGCAGAGGGGTTGGAACAAGATCATCTTTAATGTCCCTTTTAGCCCACACCATTCTATGATTCCATGACTTAGAACATGGCTATTTTTTTAAATGAGGTAACAATCATTTGAGGACTTTGAAATGGGATTACACTCCTCTGTTTAGTATGAATACTGGTGCATCACCCAAGCCTCTCCTACAACATTTGAAAGAAAGGGATTAATACAGACTCACTAAATGAATTGTGATTTGATTTTTTTAAGAAAGCTTGTTGGAACACATCAATAAAATGAGGCTGTTACAAACTGATTCATATTTGAACTGCTCCATTGAGACACCCAATTCTGAACAGTCATTTATCAAGTAAATCCAGATACCTGACACCATGCTAATCTGAAATAACATGTTTTTTCTCCGATTTATGATAGCATCTGGTTTTGCCTCTGAGTCTCAGCCTCCCAAAGGGAGAGGGAGTGCTTTCACATGCATTCACATCTTACTCTTCAGCACTGGAGAATCCGCAAGCAGAGCCTCTCTAAGTGCTGAAGCCATAGCAAAAAGTTTTAGATGCCAAAAACATTAGAAAAAAATCCTAGAAAAATCAGGTTTCATTACTTCTAATGCTCACAGAATTTCTCTCCTTTCCCAAGCACAGCACACTGTGTAGAGCTGCACCTCCATCCACTCCCCCTGTCTGCTGCAGCCTTCCACAGCTGCAGTCAGGCCAGGTGTAGCACAGTCTGGCACTCTGCTCCATAAACAAATCCAAAGGGAGGAGAAAAACCACCACCAGAACACCCTCAGTATCTCTGGTTCTGACTTCTCTTGCTGCCATGGCCACTTGTTGCACACAGAAGAGGTCAGGACTTGGCTCATCTTGTCATGCCAGCCACAGCAGCAGTGAGCTGGGCTGCTCTGACACTTTGCAGAAGGTGCCTAAATCCTGCAGCACCTTCCTACCGCAGGAGGATCTCTGCCTGCAGGCACTGCCCACTCATTTCCCATTTCATTCATTTGCACTGTTGAGTATGTTTCCCATTTACCCTTCAGACTGTCACTGAGGAGCCAAAGGAATTCAGGCACCTTTGCCCAGCCTAGAGCTGCAGTATCTGTGATCCTGTTATTCCCTGGGGGTGCATGAGTGTCCACAGCACACAGGAGATTGGAATGCTTCAACTTCTCTGCTCCAGCTTTCATCCTGTGGAGGCAAACTAGCACTGGAGCACTGTGGTGTGCTGGTGTGCACACATGAAGTGGATGAAATGAATCAGAGGTGTTTACAGCAAGATCCTTTCCCATCAGATCATTCTGCTCCCTTCACTTTCCCTTCTTTTCCCCTGCTCTCCCCTAAGCAACGAGCTTCCTGGTCCCCTCTCCTGCTTGTCAGAACAGGCCCTTTGCTGCTGATGCTCTTGTGCACAAAGAATGTTAGAAGCCTCCAAGAACAGACCACTGCTACGTGGCTTCTTAGGAGGTGATAAAACTACAGCCTGAGCATGGGGAAGGCTAAAATACGTGGAGTCAGTTTTAGGATAGAGCCATGGCAGGCCCTGTGAAGAAGCCTTAGAAACAACTAACTGTACACAGAACTGCTAGCCCAGAATGTCTCCAATTTCTACATCAATAAAAGCAAGTCCCTGGGAAATGACTTGCTCTGCTGTTTATCTGAGCAATGTTTTGGAGCAGGAGAGGGAATATGTGTGTTTTAAGCCATCAGCCTTTGCTCCAAATCATGGCATTTATTTACACGTTCAGAGCAACTTGTGTGCGTGCCTGAGCTGCTGCGTAACTGCAACTCTAGTTTGTTTCATTTGGGTCTGCAAAGAAAGTAAAAATGTTGATTCTAATTTTATGCAGTTTTATGAGGCACATGTGTAAAAATATTTACAAATTCGCTAGTCAAAGTTCACCATTTATAATTAAAAGTCAATCACAGGATCCAATGGAAAGCACAAAGCCTCTGGAATGATATAAATGGAATAAAAGACCTCTGCAGGAAGGGGATAAACTTCTTTACTGTGAGGGTGACTGGAGCAGGCTGCCCAGAAAGGCTGTGGAGTCTCTCTCTGGAGATATTCAAAACCCACTCAGATGTGATCCTGTGAAACCTGTCGTATCAGAAGGGTTGGACTAGGTGTTCTCACAGGTCCCTTCCAGCCCTAGCCAGTCTGTGGCCTGAGGAAGCCACAGCAGGCCTCTCTGTGTGGCCACACAATGCTGTCTGCCTTGCCTTCTGGTTGATTGGGGCAGCAGGAGGAATACATCCCTGCTATCGCTTTACTTCGCACCGTGGCAGCTCCCACAGGGATATCAGGGTCATTCAGTGGAGACAACACTGTTTGTGGCACTGCCAGCAGAACTGCCAGGAGCCCTGTGGCACCTCACACTGCAGAGCTGCAATTTCATTGGAACTGCATTCTTGGCTAAATGGTGGATTAAAAAAGACCCCCAAACTTAAAACTGGTGCAACACGTCCAGCTGGCCACAGCTCTACAGTTCAACAGAGGGAGTTTTTCCTTCTCTTTTGGATGTACTGAGCCCAAGCCCAGCCTGTCAGTGTCCTCCTGCCAGTGCCTCTGCTGCCTTTTGACCAATCCTGAGACCACTTGTACACCTGCATCTTTCCAGTTCAGAAAAATATGGAAATTAATCTGACAGCTCTTCTGAGATATGGAGATGCACTTGGTGGAGCTCAGGACACTTTACCAGGAGGATATGAAAGGGAATGGAGGAAGAGGAAGCACTTGGCAGTCACAAGCAAGCCCTATTGCTTGGTTCTGCCAGGCCTATAGGAAGAGTTCCAAGGCAGCATGCTGGAAGACACAAAAAAATTGTTGAGATCAGAAGCTGAATCATAGAATTTAGGTTGGAAAAGACCTCCAAGAGCATTGAATCCAACCACTTACCCAGCACTGCCAAGGCCACCACTAAACCCTTGTCCCCTAGGGCCACATCTACATGGCTTTTAAACCCTCCAGGGATGGGAATTCCACCCATGCCCTGAGCAGACTGTGCCAGGGCTGGACAAAAATTGTTGAGATCAGAAGCTGAATCATAGAATTTAGGTTGGAAAAGACCTCCAAGAGCATTGAATCCAACCACTTACCCAGCACTGCCAAGGCCACCACTAAACCCTTGTCCCCTAGGGCCACATCTACATGGCTTTTAAACCCTCCAGGGATGGGAATTCCACCCATGCCCTGAGCAGACTGTGCCAGGGCTGGACAAGGAGGCACC
>NW_008689977.1:0-8330 GCF_000695815.1 Acanthisitta chloris | reverse complement strand
TCCCTACCACAGCACAGTCTTACTTGGTCTGCTGTGACTTGCTTTACACCTGAATCATCACCACTAGACATATGCAAATGCAATTAAACTGCCTGGAAGTTAATAAATACTCCTGGTCAGGAGTATTTGCCCAATGCCCAAAGCATTAGATGCTGCTCCTTCCACACAGGGCTCTCCCCCAGGGTGAGGAGGCCCAGCTGCTGGGAAAGGCACTAATTCAGTGGGAGTGGCAGAACTGGGAGATGATCTGACTTTTCAGGTGATGGAAAACAGCAAACAAGATCTTCATGCAGAAGAGCATGTTAATGCTCAGAGAAAGCCAGGAATGAAGAATACATGAATTTGAAAGCTGAAAGCTGTTATGAACAATTTCACGTGGGTTTTTTTCTCTTTTAAACTGCTTAGTTCTCAAATTTGAGATAAAGACTGTTTAGGTAGACCCTGCATTCATGGGGAACCTTTAGGCTAGGCCAAGCCTGCCTTTTGCAAATAATGACAGCAAAGTGCAAATATGAGAAAAGCAAAAGCAAGAATTTCTACTGCTTTACTGCTGCAGTTACAAGAACACATCTGAAAAAAACTTCAAACAGGAAAAAACTAAACCTCAACCAATCTACCTCCACAACCTGCACCAGAATCAAATATGACAACTTCCAAGCCAAATCTGTTGTGCTAACTTGTTTCTAGGTAATTTTTTGCATATCCAGAGCCTTGGGAGGCATTCTTGGCCAAACCCCACCCCAAAACAGACAGTGGATTGCTCCCAGCCCTCCCCTGCAGGCACCTTCTTTGTTTTGATGAAAAGGAGCAGTAAGAGACTTTTCAAATTCCCTGCAAGGTATGGCTTGTTTAATTCACTTCACAACAAATTCAAGTTTCCTCTCTTTTCCACAAAACGCTGATCATCAGCCTCTCTAAACACCTCTCTGCAGCCACTGCTATGGGTACAGCTCTGACACAAGTGATTTTTGACAAGCTACAGGGACTACACACACTGCAAATATCTGCTGAGCTTGGGAAAAAAATATGCAAGGTCTGTGCCCTGGGCTGCTGCCATTCATCAGGACTTTGCCAAGCACAGCAGTGAACTCCCACCAAGGCTCTGAAGGAGGTGTCAGCTTTAGTGAGCATGCAGATGCTTACTCGGAGTTAGAAATAAATACCTACTTAAACATCAACTGAAAACTCTGTCCAGACTTTCAGAGTACTGTGGTGAAATGTTCAATCCATCTGACAAATCGGGCCAGGCATTGAGGTTAAACATGGATTGAGGTTCATGCTCTGAAATAATCTGCATTTGAAAATGTTGGCAGTTCTGCTCTCAAGTCAGACAGACATTTCTCAGTATGCAGACATCCTCCCCCCAGATATGACAGAGCCAAGGCTTTCTGAAAAGAAGGTCGTTTAGTTAGAGGTTTCCTGCAGGATACTACTAATAAAAAGGATTAATTCATCACAATAGTAACAACTATGTAACTGCTCCAAAAATTTTAATTCCGAGCTCCAAAAGACATTCACTATTTAATATACAAAATTAATCTTTTCCACATTAAAAAAAAATTGGTTAGTGCTAATTGAAATTTGACATTATTTATGTCAACTAATATTTTTTCTGAAATAATAAAACAAGTCCTCCTTTAAAATATCTGCATTCTGCCTTTCCAGACAGAACACTGTGGTGCTCCGGTAGAAATGAATCCCAGAATCCCAAACTGGTTTGGGTTGGAAAGGACCTTAAAGCTCATCCCATCCCACCCTGCCCTGGGCAGGGACACCTCCCCCAGCCCAGGCTGCTCCAAGCCCATCCAGCCTGGCCTGGAACACTCCAGGGATGGAGCAGCCACAGCTGCTCTGGGCACCCTGTGCCAGAGCCTCAGCACCTCACAGGGAAGGATTTCTCCCTAATCTCTAATCTCCCCTCTCTCAGTTCCTCACTGTACTGCCACTGATTGATGTGAAAGACATTGAGCTAATTTCCTGTTTTGGAGTGATATCCAGAAATAAACCTGCAGTCCTGGAAAGATGAATAATTCCTGGTGTATAATTATAGGCCAGATTTTGAAAGACTAACATAAAGAGGAGTGGGAGAAAGGGCTGTTTTTTAATCCCGTGATTTTTAACCCAACACAGTGCTGAAGCCAGGGATAGTCACATATGGAATTTCCTATTTGGCAAAGCCTTAAGGATAAATGAACCATTGGACTCATCTATTTAAAATGTTTCCAGCTCACAAAAAAAGCACAGCATAACTCCACCAAAGCGGATAGAGGGAATAAGCTGATCCCATAACCCTCTGATCAGCCGGTGACGTGCAGCAGAGCAGGGCCTGACGTCAGCCTGATCTGTGTTATCCCTACCCCGTGACCTCTTCTGCGGCGGATAAAGTCTTGTCCCAGGGCTGTGAAATGGTGGTTTTCCCCAGACACGGTGACCTGATGATGATACACCACAATTTTCCTGTAGGCAAGCCCTGGACAATTCCATGTACCCATACACTAACCCTGCATGTTGGAGGCATACAGGGCTGACCCAAGTGGTCAAAGGGGGTGACTACAGCTTTTAGATCTGGAGATTGTCTGCTAAATCTGTATTTAGCCACCTAAATGTAAAGGATCTGATTGTCTCTGAGGCAGAGGGAGCTGCAGGTACTCCATGTTTCCCACTCTCTGGAGTGTGCCTGACTGTTGGCATAAGGAGCAGATCACTGCAGGTACTTACAGCTCTTGCAAACCTCAGTGCATACATGACCAGGGACTCCTAGAAATCTGTCTAGCTAGCACAGGACACCAACCCTCCCTGGGGCAGGTGCAGAGCCTCATAGAATCATAGAATTTAAGGGCTGGAATGGGCCTTACCATCCAGTCCCAACCATCCCTGACATGAGCAGGGACACCTCACTAGATCAGGTTGCACAGAACTGACTCGCTCAGTTCTGCTACACTGGGACAGTGCTACTGCCTGTGTAGGGGTGAATGATGCCTTCTACAGTTCCATGTTACTTTACTTGATTCCCCCAAATTTCAGCAAGCTGAATGTTTTAATCCATGGCTGCTCCTTCTCCCGGCTTGTTTGCTTAACACGGTACATCTGGCAGCCAGTCCCAGCTGAGAGAGGGGACAGAACAATCAGAAGAGGAATTCTGGAAATGGAAACCAGGGAAAACAGGCAGAGATGCCCGATTCAAATTAGTGCTTGGGTAGAGTGAAATGCTGACAAAATTCAGACACTCTTGCCAAGAGGCAGGAGCCACGGGGACACTGAACTCAGCCACCAGCCGAGCGACCACCCACACGGAGCTCAAAATGTGAATGTGTGACCACATCTCACTCACAAACATCCATGACTCTGCATTCTTCTGCTTCCATGGGTCCCCAGAATTCCACACTTCCCAGTTCACCGCAACGTGGCAGGCTGCTGCTGGTTTATAGCCTCACCTAAACCTAGACACAGAACAGCATTTTCTGTTGGATTTGCGCATAAAGAAAGCAGCAAATTTGTGCCTAGAATGTGTTTGTGTTTTAAGAAAAATAATGTTTACTTATTGGGCCAGTAGCAAAACCTCTTATTTTGGACAGAAAGGTCTATTTATTGGCTTTGTCCTTTGCAGAATGCATCTTGCCTTTTGCAGTTTGTTTAGAGATTTTTAAATTTCCTTCTCTTCTGCAGCTGTAATTTACAGCTAGGAGACACCATTTCTGTATTTACAGCTGCAATCCGTTACAAGGATTGAATAAGCCTTCATGCCAAGTACACAGATCTGGGCCTTTCTCCCCATAATTCAATATGCATAGGAGAAAATAATGAAAAAAATGAATAAAATTGTAATTTTGGGTAAACAGAAAATTCTGTGAAGGCCAAAGGCACAAAGTTATGTCCCGTTCCTGGGAGTGTTCCAGGCCAGGCTGGATGGGGCTTGGAGCAGCCTGGGCTAGCAGAAGGTGTCCCTGCCCATGGCAAGGGCTGGAACAAGATGCGCTTTAAGGTCCTTCCACCCAACCTTTCTGTAGTTCTGTGATTTGTTCCCAAGCAGAAAGGCTTCTTTCGTATTGGATATAAGCCAACACTTTATTAAATGGTCCTTTCTTCCTTGCATTAAGGCTGGTCCATCTGGTCTAAGGATGAGCATGAGTAAGAGCAACTGCTACTCCTGAGCTACAAGAGATCTAAAGCTCATAGAAATTAAATGAAACATATACTTAGGGTTTGGGCTTTCTTTTTGCTGCAGAAGTGGCTTATTGGGATGTCTCAAATCTCCTCCATGAAGAAATTGTAATTTTTGCTTTCTTGATTCAGAAAATCTGACATAAAGACAGGAATGTAAAGAAGTTGTAGAATGATCAGTCTCTTAAAATATGTATATGAAGTCACCATATGCAGGACAAAGCACAGCCTAATACACTGATGAGCCACAGGCCTGATAATTTTTTCTCCCTGTTACCACTTTTCAAACAAAACCATCAGGCATCAGCAGCCTTTTTCAGATGTCAAAACCAATGACAAAAACTAATGAAAATACAATAGCTCTTCTAAATCATCAGTTTCCCCCCTCCCCAGAGACTGCTGTTCACCTGGCACATCATGTGCTGTTAAAACAGTGCATAGGGGAAGCTTGGGATGGATAGCAATGCAGCTGGGGGCCTGGAAGGTCTGGGGGTACTTCCTTAGCACTAGGAGACACAAATAGCTCTAGAGATTAAATGAATCATCACATTTCCATCACAGCACATCATGCTGCATTGCTGTTTGACTCAACTACCCCCTCAGGATCTTCTGTTCTCACCATCTGCTCTTACCCCCAGAGCAAGTTATTCAGTGGGATTGTGAAACCGCACATTTACATGAAAAGAGAAAGAAAAAAATCAGATGCTAAGCAGTAAGAAGTCTGTAAGAGGAGGTTGCAATGGCCAGGGATGTATGTGCTCCAGCACACAAGTCCATCCCCAGTACCCCCAACCGTCGCTGCCCTGCCCTGTGCCCTGCACTGCTCCCAGGCTGACTCACTTCAAGGAGATGTACTAGCAGTGACCCCAATGAATTTGTGACAGACGGTGCCGTGAGTCAGCTAACGGGGTCCCACTTGCCCCCATGGAGCACTGTGAGCTCCCGCAGGGTCCTCTGTGACCTCTCACAGGAGCTGCCATGCGGTGCACAGGCTCCAGCTGGGACACTGTGCATGACATTTCCTCATGGAGGCACTTGCACAACAAGCTCCAGAGCTGGTAACACCCCCATTTCCCCATTTATTAGGAAGCTCATTTTTTCTTTGGAACATGCTGCTTGCCACCATATAAAAGAACACCACCTCACCACTACCCATAAACAACCCCAACCAGCAACACAACTCCACCTCAGCCCTTCAGGCCGTGGGAGAATTCCTTGCCCAGGTGATTGCCTGGATTTGCCCACACACTACATGCAAGAGCTGACACCGTTTTCTGCTGTGCTTTCTTGAAAGGAAGGGCATGTGACAGAGAGGCTAGCTCCCCTGCCAGGGACTGCCCTGCAGTTACACAGCCATGTGCCCCTGCCCTCCGATGCCTAAGTGGGAAGCACTTGGCTTGGCCAGCCCAACTCCCAGAGCACCAAGATAAGAATAATAAATATTTACAGCTCTGCTCAGTGCAAAGAACAGTTTGCACACCTGGCTCCAGGTTCACAGCTCGACTAGCTGCAGGGGTAGGATTCAGTTTTAGGAGTTCCCTGCTCCAGGTCCATGGTCAACTTACCTGTGCACAGACACGATTTCTGCCTCATGCCACAGTGCAGAGCAGTGGTGAAACAGCTTTCCGTGCTGCTCTGATTCACCTAATCTTTTCAAATTGTTAGGTACAGCATATCAATAACGTAAATTTTAGGGAGGCGTTTCCTTTGTTAAGCAATTCTCATCTCTGGGAAGAGAGATGTTTCACCAAAAGCCTGGTCAAGTTTTCTGGTTTGAGCTCACAACGGAGTGCTTGAGTTCCATATCCTGTATTTCTAGTGCCTTTCAGGGCTAAAAGCTAGGAAACAGCAAGACACAAGAAAATCCAATCCTCTCACTCCTCACAGGACAAGGAAAAGCAGCAGCAGCAGCAAACAGAAGAACTTTCTGGTGCCCATGTGAGACACAGGAATGACTTAAGTCTTTTGCCTAGGATATACATGTATTTGTCCATCCTGTCATGGCAAAGATCCTTAGTTTTGTCTAGTGAGCAGGAATTAGCTTCAAATTTCCATTTTAGAATTGAGGGAATAGCAATTGGTCTGGTAATCTGGATCTGTACAGTGAAAACTATCTATCTATAGATCAATCCAGAGAATTTATATTTACAGAGTATAATTCATTACCTGATTCCCCCCCCCAAAACATATCTGCAATGCTTCCTACAAGGTTTGATTAACTGTCACAGGCACATGCACAGAACAATTTATTTGCACATTTTCTGATCAGGTTTAGTCCCAACACACACAAGAATCAAATCCATTGTGTCCTGCTCACCTGTTATTCCACATTATCCCTGGGTGCTGGTATGGAAAAAGGGAGGTACATTTCCTCCTGTGCATACCTCACTCCAGTCCAACACCCCTGCAGTTCTTGGATACAGCACCTTGGATATAGCATGGTAACATCCTAGCATTTGCCTAAAGATGGGATTTGCTGGAAGTCAAAAAATGCTCAACTTAGCACCCAAACAGCTAAAACTAGTCTAGACTAAATGGCAGCACTGGAATCACCTGCCTTAAGACTCCCTGCTGCTCTGTAATGATCTGTCACCATGCAGCTGGGGTCATCTCTCAGTGGGAATACACAGGAAAATCTCCACTCATGCCTCAAAGAACTACTTCACAAACTCCGATGCGAAAGACAAAAAGGGTGTTGCTGTGTCCCAGTGCCCTGGGATTGCCACCTGGCTCCATGGGCTGCCTTGTTCATAGCATGGGTGGAACAAGAGAGTGGCTTTCATTTATAAACTCCAACATTTTTGCTGTTTTGCAACAAACATGGCCCAAACAGCCCCAGGATGTTCAGAAGTCTCTTACCCAACAGGTTCAAATACTTGGCTCCATTTTCTGTATAAGAAACAAGTAGCTCAGGCAGTCTTTAAAATAACTACTTACAGCACTTGGAAAATTAATAGGTTCCAAGGGGGATTTAGAACAAATAAAAGGAAATACTCAGTACACATTGCCATTGCAGGAAGTTTTACACCCACTATTTCACACCATGTCCCCGATATTCTCCAGTGACTGGGAAGGAACAGTGTAATGAAGGAATCCTTACCTGGGCACTGTCAGCTAGAATCTGGCCACGCTTCTTTTTAAGGAGACTAACATATTTCCCAGTTGCTTTCCATAGGACAATGAGAAGCTCTGTAATTATCATGTGTATTGTGATCTTCACTGACACTCACCAGCTGCAGGAAATTACACACCGCACTGTACCTGCGGTAAGCTTGTCCCTTTTCTACCCTGTTAGTAACTGCTCTCCCTTTGGAACTTGCAGCATCTCCCACTCCAGCCACTGATATGGAAGAAAATGCCAACACCAGCTTGGAAGAAGACTTTGAAGGACAGGCAACACACACAGGCAAGGAAACTAATTGGTTTTTTCATCTAAAAATAAGCTAAACTGTCCTGGCTCACTGGGGAAGCCCAGAATTCTAGAAGATCCAATGGATTCACCAAACCCCTTGCTCAGAAGCATAGGTTCCAAAGCCAATGAGAATGTATTTTGGGATAAGTGACAGCCCCCATGGAAGGGCAGGTAACACCAGTCCGATCTTTGTGCCAATCCTCCTCATGCCTGAAGCAAGTGGCAAACACAGGAGACCCTTGATGAAGCCCCCAAGAGCAATGGCCCAGGAGTGCAGCTCCTGTTGGTTTATTGCTGCAGGCATGAAGGATGGCATTTCTTCTTCTGGGGCGGGCTGTAAACAAAACGGCGACAAACCCCACACTGCCGTGCTAGAATTCGGCGATAAGGTTTCGCTATGAAGGGTAAGTTATTCCTTCCGTCTTACAGAAGGAACACTTGTTGCTAAAAATGAACCTATAAATCCTTTTGGCAAACACAGCACAGCATTTAGAAGCTTTAAAAGCAGCCTTGCTCAAAATCATCGTTCTTTTTAATCCAGCACTCTGTCACCAGGATTTTTATGAGGACTGGCATTGTGCTCAGCTCTACAGACAGGTATCACTTCCTCCCCTCCTCCAACAGGTAAACCAGATGGCAATCATTCCCTCCCTGCATTCCAAGGGCTTCTTTTCCTTTGGGCTACAACAAATGTAGCTCTTGGAATAACTCTTTCTGGGGTTCTTTCCCAATCGGCCTTGCTGCTGCTTGCTAAGAT
>NW_008689976.1:0-232 GCF_000695815.1 Acanthisitta chloris | reverse complement strand
AGTTTTTCCTTTTCCCATTAATAAAGGGCACTCTCGTTTCCAGTGCCCCTCTTGCTTGCAATAGGCACACTGTTTTGGTCCTAACTTGGGTCGCGGTACACTGCTTCCTCCCTTTTCCCAGTTCCTTTGCCCTTTCTTTTCCTGATTGTTTTCTAAATCGGCCACTACTACCCAAGCCAATTTCTTTTCTTCTCTGTGTTCCCTGTTGTTATATACTCTCCAAGCTTCTCCC